>NW_009238463.1:0-277 GCF_000690835.1 Fulmarus glacialis | reverse complement strand
GGGCTGTGCAGCAGCTCAGCGCTCCTGGGCATGGACAGCCCTTGCTCTGTGTGCGTGTGGAGCAGGCACAAACTTGCTGAGCAGCAGCAGGCTGAGGCCTGCGGGTGCCAGTTCCTGAGTCTGTGGGCTCTGCCACTGCCATGCTGGGGGAGCGGAGGGGCCATCTCAGGATGGCAGGTCTGCAGGGGACAGTGGGGACATGGTGGTGGAGAACTGTGCTAAGGCCTCGGCTTCCCGCCGCACTATACCTGTTTTCTTTGCCCCCTCTTGGCTGCTT
>NW_009238462.1:0-278 GCF_000690835.1 Fulmarus glacialis | reverse complement strand
TCCAATAAATATGGCAAATAATCAGTTTTCCCCTCTTCACCCTGAAGCCAGGGCTAATGATCAGAAACACATCACCATTCATCTTTTTCACGCTTCAAATGTGATTCAATTAAGAAACCCATGTTTGTGTTACAGAAGGGCCCAGAGCATATTTGGAGATACTAAAGGGTGGTTTGTGGTCTCGGCCTGGGTAGCTGTGTGTTATCTAAAGGATGCTTGCACTTCTTAAAGCTGGCCTATCTTAACAGTGCTCACGGCAACTGTCGTGTGCGTGTCTG
>NW_009238461.1:0-279 GCF_000690835.1 Fulmarus glacialis | reverse complement strand
GAGTAGTTTTAACAAACTTCCTCTGTCAGAATGTCTCAACAATTATTTGTTTTTACAACAAACAAAACAAAACAAAACAACCTTGTCCAAATCAGGGCTCATTGATTTCCTAACAATATTTGTGTAACAAGTGATTAGTTCCTTCTAGTTCCTAGAATGTCAGCTACAGAGTTACATGGCTGCAGCTTGTCAGAATACAAGGCATCAATTGATTAGTAGATGTTCCTTTTAAATCAAATAATTTGATCCAAACACAGTTTCCTTTTGTACAAAGACTAT
>NW_009238460.1:0-279 GCF_000690835.1 Fulmarus glacialis | reverse complement strand
GCCAGGCTGAAGCTAACGCCAGGCTGAAGATGAAGTTAAGCCAGGCTGAAGTTAAAAGCTGGGCTGAAATTGGAAGTTAAGTGAGCCTGAAGTTGAAGTTAAGCGGGGCTGAAGTTGAAGTTAAGTGAGCCTAAAGTTAACGTTAATGCCAGCCCAAACTTAAAGCCAACACTAGCCCAAGGTCAAAGCCAACGCCAACCCAATGCCAACGCTAGCCTAAAGTTAAACCTGACACCAGCCTAAAGTTAAACCCGACACCAGCCTAAAGTTAAAGCCAAC
>NW_009238459.1:0-278 GCF_000690835.1 Fulmarus glacialis | reverse complement strand
TGTGCACGTGCAGGCGTGTGCACAGGTGTGTGTGCATGCAGATGTGTGCATATGCATGTGCATATATGCATGTGCATGTGTTTGTCTATGCATGTGTGCATATGCAGTGTGTGCATGTGTGTGTGCAAGTGTGAGCACAGCTCTGTGTGTGCATCCGTGTGTGGATAGCCACGTCCAGTTGTGTGTGTTCATGTGTGTGCATGTGTTCATATTTACGTCTGTGTACATGTCTACATGCATGCATCTGTGTGCACATGTGTGCTTGCATATGTGCATGC
>NW_009238458.1:0-279 GCF_000690835.1 Fulmarus glacialis | reverse complement strand
ACACTTAGGAGCTGAGGCTATAAAGCGGTTGCAAATCGTATCATGAAAAGCAGAGATTATTGCAGACAATGGGAGCAGGCCTGGGCAGGCAGGGGTGAGCACAGGCGGGTGCCAGCCTCGGCAGGGAGCGTTCGCTCCCCTCCCTGCGCCCCACCAAGGGCTGGGTGCAGGAGCTTGCAGCCAGGGCTGCCAGGGGCAGGAGTCCAGCCGCGGGCAGGGAGGGTGCACCAGGGCAGTCCGGCTCCCCACGCCTCTGTGCCAGGCTCACGGCACGGCCGC
>NW_009238457.1:0-277 GCF_000690835.1 Fulmarus glacialis | reverse complement strand
AAGCAGCACACTACCAGTGGTTAAGAATGAAGGCTGTTCCCCTCCCAACACTCTTTGCTGGAGACCTCTGGCAAAGTTGGAGGCACCCCAGGGACCAAGGCACGTGCTGGCCAATCCACACACACCTTTCTTTCTACCCGTGTCTTTGCCACAGCTTCTGCTCTGGCCATCCAGACTGCTGGCACACCAGGCATGACCAAACACTGGGCAGGATTTCCACAGGACACCCAACCCTGCTCAGCAGCAAGCAGGGTCCACGAGTCTTTGCAAGGACCGT
>NW_009238456.1:0-278 GCF_000690835.1 Fulmarus glacialis | reverse complement strand
AAAAAAAAAAAAAAAAAGAATAGAAAAAAATCACATTCTTTTAAGGTTTCAGGCCTGGCTTCAGAGCAAACTCTTTCAAGATGATACCTAAGTGCACCCTCAGGTCCCTTAAGTGTCTCAGTAAGACTTAAGAACAGGTCCAAGAGAGGTGATGAATCAAGAACTCATTATGATGCTGCTGTCAGGCCCCTCATCAGATGTGTCCATCTGAGGAGAAAAGCCACCTACGTGGTTACAGATAAGGTCTAAAATCTATAGCGAAGTCTCTTAAAAACTGC
>NW_009238455.1:0-279 GCF_000690835.1 Fulmarus glacialis | reverse complement strand
GCTGAAAGAATATGCTGGAAGCTTGGGGGTTATCGGGCTGTGTCACACCTGAGCCGACCGCTTTAACTCTCCTTCGAGCTTGTCTCCTTTATACTTATTTCTTACAGAAGCAGCTCAATTTTTCTTAACTTCCCTGTGTGAAAGGCTTATTATTATCTGTCGTTGTTATTATTCTCCAAGGTTACATAGTGTCTCTGTGGTAGAAACGCAGCCCTAAGAATAAGCTCAGCCATCTTGGCTCTTGGTCCTGTTTTGCATCCATCCAGACCCCTTTGCCCC
>NW_009238454.1:0-279 GCF_000690835.1 Fulmarus glacialis | reverse complement strand
CATTGCAGCTGAGATCCAGCCCCACAGATCCCGGGAGATCCCAACTCCATCCCAGTTCAGCTCCAGCCCCATAGACCCCAGGAGATCCAGGATCCAGCCCAACCAATGCCCAGCCCCCCAGATCCGGGAGATCCATCACAGATGAGCTCCAGCCCCCCAGATCGTGGGAGATCCCAGATCCCAGGAGACTCCAGATCCATCCCAGATCAGCTCCAGCCCCATAGAGCTGGGGAGATCCCAGCTCCATCGGAGCTGGGATCCAGCCCCACAGATCCCAGG
>NW_009238453.1:0-278 GCF_000690835.1 Fulmarus glacialis | reverse complement strand
GTCCTTTCCCAGACAGCATCTCCCACCACCTTGCATGGAAAGTACTCACCAACATGGTGCACTACCTGGGAGGTCATTCTGGATAAACCAGAACTGCTCTGTCCCAAACCAAAGTTTTCCTGCTCCACACACAGACACAGAGAGCAATTTAACAAAAGCAGTGCCCTTATGTGACTCTTTGCAAGCAAGACATTGGTTTTATTGGTTTTAGAATAACAAGGACTTGAGATTACATTTTCAACTGCAAGAGGTTACTCCCAGCAATAGCGTGGGGGGAA
>NW_009238452.1:0-277 GCF_000690835.1 Fulmarus glacialis | reverse complement strand
TGTCCCCAAAGAGCTAAAAGGGCCTCACAGCCCAAAGTCCAAGCAGACCCTCAGCTGGCTGAAATCATCTCCTACAGTCCTGCGCGGTGATTCTGCTAGTTCTCCTGCTCTCCACCATCTCATGGTCCTTGCAGCCATGCCTGCCATAACCATTCATATCCCCATCCAGATTCACCTTGCCTGTGAGTAAGAAGCCAGCCCTAGTGAGCTCATTGACCATCTGTGTCAAAATGCTGTCTTCAACACCCTCCCGGAATCTCCTGGCTTGCTTGTGCCC
>NW_009238451.1:0-279 GCF_000690835.1 Fulmarus glacialis | reverse complement strand
GGTGGCTGTCCCGGGATGGGACGGCAGCCGAGCTGGGGCTGGGGGCTGCTCTGGATCCACCCCCAATGTGCTGGGGTAGGCGGCAGCTGCGGGGACCCTCGCGGCTGTTCCCGTTGCAGGCGCACGCAGCACCCAGCGCACGGGCACCCCTGCACTGGTTTGGGGTTTGCTGCTTCTCGTTGTCTCGTGTCTCTCGGCACGTCCCCAGGACTCGAGCGGCCAGTCCTACCTGTGCAGGCATGATGCCGTGCCGTGTCTGGGACAGGCTGGCAGCAATAG
>NW_009238450.1:0-278 GCF_000690835.1 Fulmarus glacialis | reverse complement strand
TGCAAAACATCAGCAGAAACGCGGCCACCAGCAGGATGACTGCCGGCAACCTGGCCATCTGCGTGGGGCCGAACCTCCTGAGCCCAGCCAAGGAGCACACGCTGCCCCTGGACGTCCTGGTGCAGGTGACAGGGAAGGTACGCTGTGTTTACCAGCTGGCTACGGCCTCCCGGGCTTTGCTGTTCAGAGGGACCTGGTTGCCTCCTCTCTTCAGCAAACACTCGTGGAGGAGCTGCTGGGAAGAGCAGCCCCACAGCTGCAGCTTTCTGCACAGAAGC
>NW_009238449.1:0-277 GCF_000690835.1 Fulmarus glacialis | reverse complement strand
TTTTTTTTTTTTTTAATGGTAAAAAACACACTGGAGCCTATATTTAGAATATATTGCTTCAGTGCACTGCCACTGGGATGAAAAGATTTGATGACAGAAGTCTAATTTAGCCTGTCAGCTTAGTTAGCTAGACACTTAAACTGTATTAACTTGCACAGTCCAGAGGGCTAAATGCAATTCTGCCTAAATCAATAGCTAAGCAGCAACGCTACAGATTGTTACAAGAGCTAGTGGCCAGATACTGGCCATACTGGACACTGCTGGGAAGGGGCTGTAG
>NW_009238448.1:0-278 GCF_000690835.1 Fulmarus glacialis | reverse complement strand
TCACGCTGGCCAGCAGCTGCGACTGGGGCCCGGCCGACTTCACGTCCTGGCGGTTTTGCTCCCGGATCTGCGGGTGAGATGCAGAGCGAGGGTGGGGAAAAAGCCTCCCCTGCCACCCTGGGGTCTGCCGAGACCCCTGCACCCACGTCCGAAAGCCTTTGGGGCTTTTGGGAGGGGACCGTACCTTGTTCCTCATCTCCAGCACCTCCTGCGGGTCCGTGTAGAGGGGCACGAACTGGTTGGGGTTCTCGATTCGGATGGGGGTCCCGCTGCTGCCT
>NW_009238447.1:0-278 GCF_000690835.1 Fulmarus glacialis | reverse complement strand
GACCACCTGCACAGGGAAGATTTTTTTCCATTGTCTCCTGTCAGCTTTTCCCCTCATGCAGCTTGTGTCCATTGCTCTTGTCCTGTTGCTGAACTCCTCTGAGAAGAGCCTGGCTCTGCCACCCATCCAGCTCTCCTCAGGCAGCAAAGCCTTCACCGAGGCCCAGCTCAGCTGCCTCTTCTCCAGGATGAACAAACCCAGCTCCTCAGCCTCTTCTCCTGCACCATGACCACCTTGGTGGCCCTTCCTGGGCTCCCTCCTGTTGGTCAGTCCCTCTC
>NW_009238446.1:0-277 GCF_000690835.1 Fulmarus glacialis | reverse complement strand
CCTCACGGCCCCGTGCCACAGTAAGGGTGTTACAGTTTGACCCACAATTACCCATTCGGGTTCTGCTCCATTGGCAAAACTGTACATTTCCATGGAAAACAATAGGCTCCTCTGCTTGCCAAAAAGTAGAAATCATTCCTATGGAAAGGCACGTGACAGGAACGTAAATAAATAAAGATACACTGAAACAGAAACACTGGAGGAAGGTGGATTTCTGAAATCTGTAAATCAGATGTCAGATTAGATTTGTGAAGTAGTGAAGAACATAAACAAGTAG
>NW_009238445.1:0-277 GCF_000690835.1 Fulmarus glacialis | reverse complement strand
GAGCTTTCCCTGCATGTTTACATCACTGACAGTAAGACAACTGCAGCTTCATGTGGTGTGCTCTGGGAACATTCAAGACCCTGTCTGCATAAATTGGTGCCTGGAACGGACAGGACACATTACATCACGGGTAGCAGAGTCTCCTCAAGCCTGAGGATATCAAAACACCACACAGAATCCATTTTGTGGGAGGGAGGAAGCTTCATGAGCACAACCTGGTTGCTCATGCCCAGCCTCAGCATCTGCACTGAAGGGGAAATTCAAATTGTAACTGCTC
>NW_009238444.1:0-278 GCF_000690835.1 Fulmarus glacialis | reverse complement strand
TGAGTCGAAATGTGCAATTGTTGGGTCCGGTTAATGGTGACTTAAGAAACAGCAAGCTGGCCAGAAGGCAATAAATCCCATGTTTAATGCATGACTGTTTTCCTTTGTGCATATGGTTAGGTTGGGGGATGGAGGTGATGTTTCCACATGTAAATCTCTGCCCACTGCTGGAAAGCCACCTCCGGGTCTGCGCTGAAACAAAAGGGTTAATAACTCCTGATGCGGCCTGCTTGGGGCGGGGGAGGTGTGCAGGGAGGGGAGGTTCGCTACACACCGTG
>NW_009238443.1:0-278 GCF_000690835.1 Fulmarus glacialis | reverse complement strand
CCCCTCCCACTCCAAACCACCCCCAGGCCTGATCCCGCAGGCCAGCACGGTCCCCCCTGGTTGGGCTGTGCAAGTGCAGAGGGGGGTGCAGGATGAGGCCGGGGGCTGTGCGCTGCAGGGGGCTCATCCTGCTGTGCTGGTTTGGCTGGAGGTCTGCCCTGAGCACCCAAACCCCAGCAGGTCCCGGGGCGAGGGGAGAATGATGAGGCAGGCACCAGGGGGGGAGACCCTCCCACCGAGCCACCCGGGGCTGGGGACCACCCTCAGGACCCTTGACC
>NW_009238442.1:0-277 GCF_000690835.1 Fulmarus glacialis | reverse complement strand
ATTTGGGCAGTAGGAAACAAAAACAAAAATTAAAACAACAGCTTCCCCACCCTTTTATCCCAGGCTGAACTTCACTCTCTCACTCCTGAGTCCCCCGACACCCCCACCCCAGACGGCACAGGGGGATGGGGAACGGGGGTTACGGTCAGTACCTAACCGCCCCTCTCTGCTGCTCCTTCCTCCTCGCACTGCTCCCCTGCTCCCGCGTGGGCTCTCCACAGGCTGCTGTTCATTCTGGAAGTATCCAGCTGCTCCGGTGTGGGGTCCTCCACGGGCT
>NW_009238441.1:0-277 GCF_000690835.1 Fulmarus glacialis | reverse complement strand
TCATACATTACATTTTCAATTAATCATCTTTTGCTAGCTCTTCAGAAATATACTGTCAGCACAGAAAAAAAATCTGCCTTGAAGAGAAGCAGATTTCAGTATTTTATTACTTCTGTAGATTAGACCAGAACGCATTAATAGTACAGTAATTATTGAATATACCAGGGCTGAAACAGATGATTGAATGGGCTAGCTCTGCCTACAGTTAAAGACACCCACATATTGCTCCTATCAGACTAAATTTTATTTCATATAAGCAAGTCAGAGATACAGGAGA
>NW_009238440.1:0-277 GCF_000690835.1 Fulmarus glacialis | reverse complement strand
GCATGCAACTGCTTCCCCCCTGCAGAAACTCAAACCCACTGCACGCAACCGCTTTCGTTCTTGCAACCTTTGCAAATCAAGAGCAGCTGCAGGCAACTGCTGCCCCCTTGCAGAAATGCAAACCTGCAGCATGCAACCGCAGTCCTCCTTGCAACCGTTGCAAAACCAAGATCAGCTGCGTAAACCTGCTGCATGCAGCCACTTCCCTCCTTGCAGAAATGAAACCCTGGTGCATGCAACCGCTTTTGTGCATGCAACCACTTTCCCTTGCAGAAAC
>NW_009238439.1:0-275 GCF_000690835.1 Fulmarus glacialis | reverse complement strand
TATTTTTAGATAGCTTCACCTGGAAGCGCTTTGAAAACTCTCTCATTGTCATTGTCATGATTGTATCAATAGGTGGAAGCTGAACAGGACCTCGCTCTGTGCTGTGAGGTTCGCTGGAGCTGCTGCTCCAGGCTGGTTTAGATACACCCTACATCCAGTTGGCTGTGGATACAAACTAGTGACTCCAGGATGTGATCAAGGTTTTGGGTGGCCCCATCTGCTCCCTGCAGTACCCTGTCTTCCTGCGTTGCTTATTTAGGTAGACTATGGCAACT
>NW_009238438.1:0-278 GCF_000690835.1 Fulmarus glacialis | reverse complement strand
CCGGCGGCGTAACGTCGATGGCCAGGATCAGCCCCAAGTTGATGACCTGGGCGGTCGATTTGATGCACTTGCACCTCATGTTGGTCAGCAGGCTCTCCAGCGACAGACCTGCGCCCGAGAGCAGCCCACACCCAGGTCTCGGCCCCCCGCGGGGGACACAGATGGGGACCCCCCCATGCCATCCACATGCCACCATCCCATCCCCTCCCCAGCGCCCACGGGGCCGTTTGCAGGGACGGGCTTGCGTTAACGGAGTTCGCAGCAGCAAGCGGCAAGAG
>NW_009238437.1:0-277 GCF_000690835.1 Fulmarus glacialis | reverse complement strand
ATAGATGGAGGGATGGACAGATGGATGGACCAATGGATGGAGGGATGGACAGGTGGACAGACAGACGGATGAAGAGATAGATGGAGGGGTAGGTGGAGGGATGGCCAGATAGATGGAGGGATGGCCAGATGGATGGAGGGGTAGATGGAGGGATCGATGGATGGATGGATAGATAGGAGGACAGACGGACAGACAGCTATCCAGCTCGCTGGAAAGACAGAGAGGGAGACGGTTAGACAGACGGACGGAGACGGGCAGAAAGACGTAGAGGAGAAGG
>NW_009238436.1:0-277 GCF_000690835.1 Fulmarus glacialis | reverse complement strand
GCGGCTCTGCACTTGGTCTGATCCCAACATTAAACCTTGTTAGAGTCTAAGCACTAGAACAGACAACCACCTCCTTAAGTTCCGATACAGAAGTGGCCAGATGCTGGTCTCTAGGAGTGCTGGGCATGTCCGGCAGCTGGTTGCTGCCTGTGAGGGTATGTGCAGGTGCAAGGCATTTCCGGGTGCGGGGAATGTCGAGATGCGGTGTGCTGAGTGCTGGGCGCTGGTGGTGCTGAGTGCTGGGCGCTGGTGGTGCTGGGTGCTGGGCCCTGGGGGT
>NW_009238435.1:0-275 GCF_000690835.1 Fulmarus glacialis | reverse complement strand
GTAGTTCGGCTGTGGAGACTCTGCTTCCCATCTCGTCACCTATTTATGAGTGAGATCTGTCTTAGAAAACGAGATCTCCAGGTTAAGGTCCTGTCTTTAGTGAATATAGGACTCAGATCCAACCCCCGGGCCACAGTTTCCCACATGCAGTTTCCAACCACTTGCACATATCTACTTTGCCATTCCGCAGATCTAGCCCTTTCTTACGTTGAGAGAATCGGAAGGGTTTTTAAACTGAAAGACATGTATAGATGTCATTGGAGGCTTTGTGGACT
>NW_009238434.1:0-269 GCF_000690835.1 Fulmarus glacialis | reverse complement strand
AAACAAAACATTCTCAATCCTGGTCATCAGCAACACGTGATAATGTGATGTTCATGCACAGTCGTAGTCGGTCGGTGTCTTGATCTAATTCCGGAGTTGTGTCGAGGGCGTCGATTTACTGAACCATGTCAGTTGTGTTCGTTGTAGTGGTGTTGTGAATGAGCGTACAAGCGGCCTTGCTCATACGCGTGTGCGAGTGAGTGTGCCGCAGAAATCTTCTCATCACACTGCTGACGCCGCTGTGTGGTGACGCCGCCGTGTGGTGACGG
>NW_009238433.1:0-275 GCF_000690835.1 Fulmarus glacialis | reverse complement strand
CCCCGCCCCGCCGTTTGCTGCCCGGGACCCCCTTGCGCTGCTGCGCCTGCAGCTCACGCGGGGCCGCTGCTTCGGCTCCAGACGTCCCCGTGGCCGCTCCAAGCACGTCAGCAACAACCAAAGGCAGCGCAAGCTTTCCTTGCCTTCTCCTTGCCCTAACCCGTGTTTCCCGGGACACGTGAATCCTTCAGCTGGGCTGGGACACTCGGGTAATTCCGCTTCGCTTTCCCAATTCACCGGGAAAACCACCTGGGCCAAGTTCCTTGTGACTGCCC
>NW_009238432.1:0-277 GCF_000690835.1 Fulmarus glacialis | reverse complement strand
AGAGTAAGCAAGAGAGAAAGAGGCCTTAAATTCGTGCAAATGACACAGAAGCATATCTATTGAGGGCATGTAAAAAGATGTTCACATAAAAACTGTAATCAGTACCACATTTGTGTGTGTCTGTTAGTTGTACTGGAATGATACCTCATGCTCACTGGTCACCATTTCTTTTCTTCTCCACAACATGACAGAGAAAATTAGCCCTCATAGCAAAGACTCATTTTCTTAATGAATTTGGACAGAATTATTTTGCTAAACACCCTGGCATCTATGCCAA
>NW_009238431.1:0-276 GCF_000690835.1 Fulmarus glacialis | reverse complement strand
ACAGCCCCGAGCCGGTGTCCCCAAGCCCTGAGCCAGCCCCATCAGCCCCTGCCCTCTGTGACCTCCCCCCCCGTACAAAACCCTGCCCCCAAAATGGGGAAAAAAACCACAAAAAAGAGCCATTTAACGGGTTTCTGGCCCAGGGTTTTCCCTGAGCCGCTGGACTGAGGACCTAAACCCCCCCCAGATTGGGATCAGGCCACCCATGCAGTGGCCGTGCCGTGCCGTGCCGTGTCATGCCACGCTGTGCCGTGTCGTGCTGTGCCACGCCATGCC
>NW_009238430.1:0-277 GCF_000690835.1 Fulmarus glacialis | reverse complement strand
GACAGCCAGCATGGCTTCCCCAAGGGCAAATCGCGCCTGACTAACCCAGTGGCCTTCCATGATGGTGTGACTGCCTCAGTGGACAAGGGAAGATCTACGGATGTCATCTCCCTGGACTTCTGTGCGGCCTTTGATATGGTGCCCCACAGCATTCTTACCTCTGCCTTACGGTAAGCAGACCCTGTGGCTTATTGCCCCTGTTAAACACTGCCCCGGGGCAGCCTGGAGGAGCCATCTCTGGGGCTGCAGTAGATGCATGGGGACATGGTGGGGTCGG
>NW_009238429.1:0-277 GCF_000690835.1 Fulmarus glacialis | reverse complement strand
CAACACAGCATGCCATTCTGACCCCAACGATTGCCCTGGGGGGCGGTGGTGGGGGAGGGGCACTGGGGGTGCTCCCCAGTATGCCCACGTCTCTCTCGTACTGGGGAGCCCAGACCTGAGCACAGCGCTGCAGGCATGGCCTCACCAGCGCTGAGCAGAGGGGCAGGGTCACCTCCCTCCAGCTGCTGGCAAGGCTTTGCCCAGTGCAGCCCAGGGTACCACTCGCTGCCGCCTTTGGGCAAGGCACCTTGCTGGCTCCTGGTCAACTTGGTGTCCA
>NW_009238428.1:0-277 GCF_000690835.1 Fulmarus glacialis | reverse complement strand
GGGGTGTGGGCAGGGGACCCCGGGGCAGTGTGGGGATGCCCCATGGGATTTGGGTGGGTCGTGCCCCATGGTCCAGCTTCCACAGCTCCTTTCTGCTCCCTCCCCAGCTACCTGAACGACCTGGAGAGGATAGCCCGTGCCGACTACATCCCCACCCAGCAGGACGTGCTGCGCACCAGGGTGAAGACCACCGGCATCGTAGAGACCCACTTCACCTTCAAGGACCTGCACTTCAAGTATGCCCGACCCTTTCCCTTTTGCCTTTTCCAAGGCCAAA
>NW_009238427.1:0-275 GCF_000690835.1 Fulmarus glacialis | reverse complement strand
TTCTACTTAAGGATATAAAAAGATAAGAAGCTTGTTTTTATTTTTAGTCAGTGACGCATTCTTACCTTGCATCTATTTAGAAATATGGAAAGAGAAACAAACGGCTCAGATGTCTTTTTGGGGTTTTCAAGACCAGAAATAAATTATATTGAATCATCATGCCGATTCACACTTGGTCTTACTCTGGTTCGCTTTTGATGAAATGGGTCTGACCAACTGCCTCTCAAATACCCTGAGAGCATCTACGCCCTTTCCCTTTTCTTCTTTGGATCTGA
>NW_009238426.1:0-275 GCF_000690835.1 Fulmarus glacialis | reverse complement strand
CCGACCCCAGGGTATGAACTCTGTTCTCTGCCAATAACTAGAAGAACTTAGATTAACCCATTGTTTTAAAGTATTGTTTTCAATTTGACATTTCAGGTTTCAGTCTTAAAGCTTCACCTGCCAGGAGTACACACAGGTCTTGCGGTTCAAATTACATCCTTTAGCCATGTAAGGGCTTTTCCTTTCTGTTTTGTCTATTTTTCTTCTTTGTAAGTGAACACACCAATGCAAACAACATGACAGTCATCTGGGTCCTGCACTTCGGCCACAACAAC
>NW_009238425.1:0-277 GCF_000690835.1 Fulmarus glacialis | reverse complement strand
CTGCTTTCCTGGGGACCCCGTCTGCGGCTCTGCACAGGGACCTGCTCTCTCAGGACTGCCGCAAACCCAGCTCTCCTGCCTTCTCGCTAATTGAACCTGTTTGGATTAGTCCCCTCCAAGTGCTCCTTTGTAAATATATATGAATTCTGCATTTCATTCTAATCTGTTTCAAGCTATTTTATTACCTTTAAAATGTTGTTTTATTATTCATTTCAGACAATTGCTTTAATTCTTCATTTTAGAAGTCTGCAGACAGTGAAACATGGGGATAGAAGGA
>NW_009238424.1:0-276 GCF_000690835.1 Fulmarus glacialis | reverse complement strand
CACGGTGAACCTTAGCTCCGGCAGACAAACACTGAGGTGGCGAGATGGGCTCAAGAACTTTATACACTATGTACAGCCCTTCTTGGAAAGAGGGTCTGTTCTGGACACCCCTGTGGGACAGCATCAGGCTTTGGAAGATGCAGCCTCAAATCCAATGTTTCTTCCCTCCCAGGAGCAGTTGCTGGACACTCAGACTGAGATTCCAATGCGGGACATGATGGTGCTGGTGGCTGAATATCAAAGCAGCCATCAGTTTTTTGGCTTTCCCTGTGCAAG
>NW_009238423.1:0-276 GCF_000690835.1 Fulmarus glacialis | reverse complement strand
AAAAACTCCTTTTTGCCTCACAACTACCTGAAAAACCCCTTTTCCCCTTAAAACTCACCCCAAACCCCCACTTTTCTCCTCATAAACACCCCAAAACTCCACTTTTTTCCTCTCAAACGCCCCAAAATTCCACTTTTCGCCTCACAAATTAGTTTTTGCCTCACAACCGCCCCCCAAAACTCTTCTCCCCTCAAAACTCACCCCAAACCCCAACTTTTCCCTCATAAACACCCAAAACTCCACTTTTTCCCCTCAAACCCCCCCTTTCCCCTCATA
>NW_009238422.1:0-273 GCF_000690835.1 Fulmarus glacialis | reverse complement strand
AAAAAAGTCTGACAGATAAACACAGGCTAACGGAAGGCCGGGGAAACGGCTCAGAGCAATACAGGAGACACTCCACTTAATCACCAGCACTTGACTTCTTTTATTCACAGGCAAGAGCGCTCCATTTCCATTGCTTTTGTGATTTGGTGCGTAGGATCCTCTGACAGGCGTGAACCAAGGGGTCTAGAGGCTCCAAAGGGACTACTGAAGCTGAGAGTTTGGCTTCAGGTGTGGAAATTGCTGAAGCAGCTAAGAATCAGTTTGCTTCCAAAC
>NW_009238421.1:0-274 GCF_000690835.1 Fulmarus glacialis | reverse complement strand
CCTTCATGAGCTTCCTGTCAGCCCATTTCCCCATCCTGTCGAGGTCCCTTTGGATGGCAGCACGACCCTCTGCACATTAGTATACAGGCACTTCAGGGTGGCATCCCAGCAATTTGACTTCCTAGAGAGGATTTTGGATTTTCTCCATAGGTAGGTACTATCTTGTAGGTACTTCTGTGCCTACATGTAAGTGCTAGAGTTGACCCTGCTTAAGCCCCACCTTGTTTATTTTGTGATCCATTCTTGTCATAGAATCATAGAATCATTTAGATTG
>NW_009238420.1:0-277 GCF_000690835.1 Fulmarus glacialis | reverse complement strand
TTTCCTGGGGGAGAGAGTGTGACCCGCGGCCAGCACCACTCACCCTTTCCATGACAGCGAGCGTCACCCCGGGGTGACGGCGAACCCTCCCAGCCCAAGCGCCGCTCCGGTTCCCGCTCCCGCATCCCCAGGCCACGGGGACGGACACGGGGACATCGCTCCTGGCCATGCTGGAGCTGCGATCCACCTCCCCAACCCCACCTCTGCCTCGTCCCAGCGGCACAGCCACCCCTCAGGGCCACCCTAGGCACTGGCCGGGGTTGTCACCGTGCACCTA
>NW_009238419.1:0-276 GCF_000690835.1 Fulmarus glacialis | reverse complement strand
AAAACTTCTTCCCCTTCTTTCAGTAGTTTTCTCTTGTCTTCAGTTTTGCTGGCAGATCTGCTAATTTGAGTGTTGTGTCAATCTGAACTGACATGGGGGATACTCATAAGAACCTCCACTGACACATGAATTAAAGGAGCGCTCCTCACAGTGGTGTCTTGGGGTGGGCTGAAGGGGGGTGACATCATCCCCGGCACAACTGTTGTTGGGATGCAACCTGGGACCATCACTGTGGCAGCAGGAAGAAAACGGAAATAAGAAAGGGAGAGCAATGAC
>NW_009238418.1:0-277 GCF_000690835.1 Fulmarus glacialis | reverse complement strand
TGTGGGTGCCTGTTGCTCTTCCATCCCTGCTGCTTGCAGCAGGAGGTGACTCGCTTCCAGGGAGGCCCCCCTGCCGTCATACTTGCGAAAGTCTTGTAGGGTCTAGTCTAAAGTGCACTGGCTTGCTCATTGCTTTCCCTCTAAGTACCCGTTTGCAGAATTTGCTGGATTCTGGTGTTTGGCATCCCGGAAGTGAATCTCTCTGCTTTATTTTTCTTCTGGAACGGACTGTAGTGATGCGACTTGTTTCTTGCAGCATCTTCTGACGAGCTTGAAA
>NW_009238417.1:0-276 GCF_000690835.1 Fulmarus glacialis | reverse complement strand
CCCTTCCACAGCCACTCTTCATTCCTTTGATGCCTTTCCCTTTTCATGCACATGGAGATGGCAGACACTGGTATGAAGACCTTTATATTTTGATCCTTCTCCAAAAGTAGCCCTAGGACAAAGTTATGTAGATTTCATTTAACCTGTCTTAATTGCTCTTGGGAAGAGGGGGATGTAATTTGACTGCCATCGTAACAGAAGAGGCAGCTGAGAATCACAAAAATTTACAGCCTAAGAGAAAAGGTGAATGGGGAAAAACAGTTTCTGCTGGATTTT
>NW_009238416.1:0-276 GCF_000690835.1 Fulmarus glacialis | reverse complement strand
TGCAATCTAATCTCCTCAGACTCTGGTTAAAGTATAGCTCCTGGTCTAAAGTCTGTTCACTTTAGCCCATCACTTGCTTTGTGCATATCTGGTGTCTCTGCGCAGATATTCAGGAAATATGAACTGATAATGAAAGCACTTTTAGAAACATGCGTTTTTCTTGTAACTAAATGAGGGTTAATACACCTAAACAAATAAAGCATGGTTCGAACATGATGCCCTGTTTTTTATTGTTAAGTAATAATAATTCTGTGGGGAAAAACTTTTCTGCCTGAT
>NW_009238415.1:0-276 GCF_000690835.1 Fulmarus glacialis | reverse complement strand
CTGCGGGCTGAGATTGAGAACGTGAAGAAACAGGTAAGGGTTGGTTAGTGTCTCAAGGGATGCTGGCATCAGGTTGGATCACAAAGGACCATGTGTGAGGCAGAAATGGTTTCTTCAACCACCCCTTGTTTACTTCATGGAGATATTTCCTTTTTTTTCTTTGACGTCTCTCTTTGGGGTTTGAGGGCTGATCCTAAGTGACGAAACGAGATCTGAGAAAGTGCCCTTTTTTCTTCCTCAGAACCAGCAGCTGCAGTCAGCTATTGCCGAGGCTGA
>NW_009238414.1:0-276 GCF_000690835.1 Fulmarus glacialis | reverse complement strand
TGTGTGTCCTGCAGACCCCGGGTGCTGCTGCAGCACTGATGCTAAAAGCCACCTTGTATGCGCCCACAGGTATCGCCTGCGATCCGCCGCCGGACATCCCCCACGGGAGACACAGTGGCCACTTGATGGGCACCTTCTCCTACGCGGATGTGGTCACCTACACCTGCGACCCCGGCCACCCGCTGGCTGGAGAGCCCTCCATCTTCTGCACCACAGCGGACGGGGAGCATGGCGTGTGGAGCGGGCCGCCGCCGCGGTGCGGAGGTAGGGCTCTGC
>NW_009238413.1:0-276 GCF_000690835.1 Fulmarus glacialis | reverse complement strand
AAGATTCACAGAAGGCAAAACCTTGGCGAGGTGATACTGGATAGATGAACTGTGGCAGAGCGGGGTGAGGTCAGTTGCTTAACCTTTTCCAACTGTGAGTACTTTGGCGATTGTACTCACAGGCTGCAGCAAAGATGTAATCCCTTCCAGCCTTTACTCGTGGGAACGGATTGCCCTTTCGTTTGTGTAGCTCAGGAGCAAGTGTTTGGAGAATCCAAAAACTTTATTTAAATCCTTGCTGTCTTGGGCTCTTGTCCTGGTTTCAGCTGGGATAGA
>NW_009238412.1:0-276 GCF_000690835.1 Fulmarus glacialis | reverse complement strand
GTAAATGAGGAAAACAGGACTTCACCGAGTTTTGTTGTGCCACTGTCTCCTGGGATCCCAGTTCTTGTTCATGTCTTCAAGCCTTGGGCTCTGGACCATGAAGACCACCATCTGCTGGAGCTGATAACAGCTCTGTTTCAGTGCTGGAGACACCATATCCACTAGCATAATGGCACAACAAATGCCAAGCAATGCTGAGCCCTAACAAGAAATCTCTCCTGGCAAGGTCTGTGTGTGCTGTCTGGTTCTATAGTCTAGAGAAAAAAGTCCAAGATC
>NW_009238411.1:0-276 GCF_000690835.1 Fulmarus glacialis | reverse complement strand
AAGTTCAAAGCACCATCCCCACAATACTAACCTCTCCCTTAAAGAAGTCTCCAAAAGTGAGTGGATCTCTTGACTGTAGCTGGAGCCTGCACTAGGAAACGATTGTCCTTACCGGGAGCACACATTGCCAAAGCTCCTACAGTTGTCACAGCAACCGTGAAGTGTCCCCTTAGGTCCACACAATGTTGTCTGCATGAGATACAGAGCACGGCTGAGCCGTTTCATCTTTCCCATCTCCAGCAGCTTCGGCAAGGGGAAACACTGCTAGCCCTCCTG
>NW_009238410.1:0-276 GCF_000690835.1 Fulmarus glacialis | reverse complement strand
GGTGGAGAGGGTGAGCCAAGCTCCTGGCCCCCCCAGATCCCCAGAGAGGGTTCCCCATCCCGCGCCATCCCCATGGTGCCTGCTCCTGCCGGCCCGGGCAGCTCTACCTCCAGCAGCACAGGTGACCTCTTCCTCTCGGGGTTCATGATAGCACTCAGAGGGCAGCTCAGGGATGGGGACCGAGGTACTGGGAGCAGGGGCGAAGGGCTGGGTCGTGCGTCCGGGAACAGGAGCGAAGGGCTGCGTCGGGAGCAGGGGCGAAGGGCTGAATTGTGC
>NW_009238409.1:0-275 GCF_000690835.1 Fulmarus glacialis | reverse complement strand
CTGCCGTATTTCCCCATCAGAAGCACTCCCGGTTTCCCAGCACTGGGAACAGAACCTTGTACTTTAATTACTTTTCAATTACTTTTTGTACCTTAATTACTTTAAATTTCTGCTCTGCCTGCAGATGTGAAGAGACTTATTTGCTGAATGTGGAGCATGTCATTCAAACCTGAACAAACAGATTTTCTCGTTTGAAAAATGTGCAAATAAAAAGCTCACCACAGAAACCGAACTCACTTTATCCTTAAAGCCAGAGGAGCAGCAAGGCTCTGCAA
>NW_009238408.1:0-276 GCF_000690835.1 Fulmarus glacialis | reverse complement strand
GGGGGGCGGGAACAACCCATTTCCACCTCCCCCTGGGGCCACGTGACCATCTGGAGCCCTCCGACCCCAAATTTGCCACCTTTTGCCCCAAAACGTGATGCTTCTCAGTGCTAAACCCCCCGAGGTCCCACCTCGAGAACCCACGAGGCTCAGGGTGGACAAGCCCCCCAGTTGGTTTGACCATGGGCAGGACGGGTTGGGGGGGGACCTCGATGATGAGCCAGGCGATGGAATCTCCTCCAACCACTAAAACATCCATTTTGAGGAGAAGCGGGC
>NW_009238407.1:0-276 GCF_000690835.1 Fulmarus glacialis | reverse complement strand
AGGGGGTGAAGGCTCCCCATGCCCACAGAGTGTCCCAGCCCCCAGGGACAAGGCGCTGCAGTGGGGCTGTGCATCAGTGGGTGCTTCGTGTGTGGGTGCATGTGAGCCCCAAGCGTGGGGGCGGTTTGGGTCCCACAGAGCGGCTCACGGGCTGCACCGGCGGCTTTGCACTGGCGCCTTCCCAGGATGAGGGTTTGGAGGGGACGTGGCAGCGAGGACGTGGCGGGGGGTGCACAGGAGGTCTGTGTGGGGACCCCTCCCCTGCTGAGCGGGCAG
>NW_009238406.1:0-274 GCF_000690835.1 Fulmarus glacialis | reverse complement strand
GGAAGGCGTTTTCCCCACTGGGTCCCATCATGGCTCCAGAGTTCCTGAGAGCAAGGCTGTCCCTGAGGAGCATGGGAGCCTGGTGCCGAGTGGGCAGCAACATCTGTGGGGCTGGATGTCTTCTGGCTTCTGCCTGCAGGGCCTTGCAGCCCCCAGGGGCTACCCACGCCATCCTGCCCAACACCCAGAGCAGGGCCCTGGGCTTTGTCTCGGCCACCCTGAGCAGCCTTGCAGGAGGGGCAGTTTGGGTGGGATGTGTCAGGGATATATGCAC
>NW_009238405.1:0-275 GCF_000690835.1 Fulmarus glacialis | reverse complement strand
ATTGTGTCTGGCTACAAAATACTTGCATATTCTTGTGGTTACACTATTTTAGTATGTTTATGTTTGGTTCAAGACAAGGTAATATCATTTACATCTTCATTAGTGCACTTTAACTCACAGGGGTCACAGGTGTCTGATTTATCTACAGCTGTATCTTTTAATGATATACACACACACCCCTACATGCACTATATGGAAGAGTTAAAAGAATCTTTTACATTTTTGTAGTCTACCTTCTTCTATTTTCAAACAAACAAACAAGCAAACAAACAAAC
>NW_009238404.1:0-275 GCF_000690835.1 Fulmarus glacialis | reverse complement strand
AAAAAAACCAAACAGGCCCTAAACAGTCATGGAAGAAGCCTGATGTTGTCTGGTGTATTTTTGCAGGAATATTTGGCATTAGCTGATGTGAGTAAACTACTGTAAAGGTTTCCTTGGCATTTTACAGTTCACAGAAGGTCTTTTCTTCCACTCAGCTTGACAAATACAGACACCAACAGGCCAAAGGATACACAAACAGCTGCGATGCAGTCTTAGACATTTGCATTCAAAGGCATCTGACCTCTTTACAGTTATGTTTTATGATTTTTTTTTTT
>NW_009238403.1:0-276 GCF_000690835.1 Fulmarus glacialis | reverse complement strand
CACCGCCCGGGGTCCTGCACCCCCCTCTGGCTCCAGAGCCGGCACCACGTCCACTCGCAGGGTGCCCCCGGTTGCTGGCACCTCGTCCTTACAGCACTGACACACACGGGGCAGGGAGTGAGATTGCGGGGAGAGACAGCGAAGGAAGGGTTTAATGAGGACCCAGGACAGACTGCGGTGATCAGGTGCAGGGCTGGGTCAGGCAAGTGCTCACACACCATCAGCAGCTGCTCACACATGGCCGACACCTTTTTATACCCCCTCCTCTCTGTTCAC
>NW_009238402.1:0-276 GCF_000690835.1 Fulmarus glacialis | reverse complement strand
GGCGCTGGGAGCCGTGCCGGGACCCGAGGTCCTGCCTGGGTTTCATGTCTTCCTCGGCTGTGCGGGATGAGGAACAGACCTGCTAATCGTCCTGTTCAACTCCTACCTGCAAATCCAATTTCTGAGGTGCAGCAAGTAACTATCAAAGGGAGAAGAGGACGACGAACTTAGTGTGTTGGTGCGCGGGGTGGAGCGTGGCGAGAGCTTGCGGCTGTCCAAATGCTGTGATGGAAAGTCAGAGCCCTCTCCGCGTTGCTGCCATTTAATTACCGCCTT
>NW_009238401.1:0-276 GCF_000690835.1 Fulmarus glacialis | reverse complement strand
GCCTTCCTCCTCCTCCTGCTCGTGGGGACCCCAAAACCCCCATCCTGCTCCTCTTCCTCCCCTCCTGCTCACAGGGACTCCAAAACCCTCCTCTTCCTCCTGGGGAACCCCTAGACTGGCCTTCCTCCTCCTCCTGCTCATGGGGACCCCTGATTGGCCTTCATCCTCTTCACCCTCCTCTTCCTCTTCCTCCCCTCTGCCTCCTGGAGGACCCCAAAGCCCCCATCCTCCTCCTCCTCACCCTCCTTTTGTGCTCCTGGGGACCCAAACCCTTCT
>NW_009238400.1:0-275 GCF_000690835.1 Fulmarus glacialis | reverse complement strand
CCAATGTTTTGGAGCTTCACCCCTGAACATATAATGTGTAAAACTAGTGTGATACCCGATCTTTGCTATTCGTATTCAGAGGATGAGGAATTATGTTTGCTTAGTAATATATTTTCAACTTTGAGGATCCTTATACCAATTGTACATGTATTATAAAAAATTAGAAGAAAGCCAATGGGACTCTTGTAATTGAAGTAAAGATTTCCATAAATGAAATATAGAAGACCAAACTGATTTGTCACAAGTAAATAATTGTCCTGGTTTTGGCTGGGATA
>NW_009238399.1:0-276 GCF_000690835.1 Fulmarus glacialis | reverse complement strand
CTATGATTCTATGATTCTATTCTATGACCCAGGCTCGTGCCAGCCCACACCTTGGCCGGACATGGTGCGGGTTGCCCAGACCTCACCCGCGCCAAGGACCTTTCTGATGATTTAGTTGCTGATCGCGAGCTGGTGCTCAGGCCTCAGTTCTGGCTCCGTTTTGCTCTTTGCTGTAGACTAAAGCCTCAGGTGTCGCACGGAGAAGCCTGCTCTGGCTTGAAAGGAGGCGGCGCGAGCGGCGGGGTGCCACGGGGCAGGCTGTCCCCCCGTGCTCAG
>NW_009238398.1:0-275 GCF_000690835.1 Fulmarus glacialis | reverse complement strand
GAAAAACAACTCAACTGATCTGTGGGAAGCATGACTTAGTGAGCAACAGGGAATGATAGGCGCGGGATGGGAGACTTTGTCATGTTGAACTATGGGTATGTGAAATGACTCTTGGAAGTAACCTGAATACAAACAGAAAAAGGACCCTACACAGAAGTGGGTTTTTCTTTAATGTTACTATGTGCCATGGACATTGGATTTCAAACCCATCGTAACTGAAGAGATAGAAATTAAAATATCCACCTACAGTGCTGAGAATATTACAGTGCAATTCA
>NW_009238397.1:0-275 GCF_000690835.1 Fulmarus glacialis | reverse complement strand
TGCGGTGCGAGCCCGACAGCCAGGTGAGGGGCCAGGGGCTCCTGCCCTGCCACTCTCCTGCCCCCCATCCTGCCCCACTGATGCAATTTCTTTCCCCACAGAACCCGCTGTTGGTCGGGCTGAAGGGCACCAGCCTCGTGGTGAGTCAGGCAAGGGGTGGGGGGCATGCAGGGTCCCTTTTCCCCCATGCCGTGCCCATAGCACTTGCTGGGGGCAGTCCCAGGGTGCTGCCAAGTCCCCCCTCACCCTGCTCTCCGTCCCCAGGAGACCGTGCA
>NW_009238396.1:0-276 GCF_000690835.1 Fulmarus glacialis | reverse complement strand
CATCTTCATCCCACTTGCCCTTCCTAGAGCAGGGGGCAGAGGAGAGATTTGCTCCCCTGCTAGGTGGGGGATGCCCTCCTGCGGTGGTCCAGCTCTCCCCCCGCCCCACGGGGCAGATCCCATCCCTCCAGGTGGAATAACCTTCTCATGAGCCCCCCCCCCTCCAGGCACCCTCTCCCTGCTCCTGAGCAGCACCCAGTGCCACACAGGCAGAGCACAGAGCCTGCCCGCCCCACGGGCACCCCACAGCCATGGGACTGGGACCACCCGCCCAGC
>NW_009238395.1:0-275 GCF_000690835.1 Fulmarus glacialis | reverse complement strand
AAACCCGCCACGGGTAAAGTCTCAGCCACCGCTGTGGGAATCCCAGCCCACCCTCCGCCCATCACCGCAGCCGAGGGTCCCGTCTCAGTGGCTAGGAGAGGGAGCGGTTTTGAACTTAGTGCAACCAAAGAGCTCCCCGTGCTACTGGGGGATGCGGGCGAAGACCCCGCAGGGCCCTGCCTCCCCCAAACCTGTTCCCAGATGCTCTGCAGGCCCTTGGGGTCCAGCCCTGCCCCTCAAAAGACATTTCCCCGCTCCCTGATGGTGCTGAGCCC
>NW_009238394.1:0-274 GCF_000690835.1 Fulmarus glacialis | reverse complement strand
GAGGGGAAGCCAATAGAACAGTGCAATCCGGCCACTGTTTAACACGTTTAACCGTGAATACAACTTTCCATTGGAACATGCCCGTAGCATTCCTCGTGGGGCTGAGTTTTCCCTGGTTTATCAGGGGTTTGTATACACCAACCTGTGTCCCAATGCACGTTATATTCATGTTCAAAATAACCACTTTCAGAGGGGGAATCCCACCACGGTACTATGGTACAAGGAACAGAAACAGAGGTGACGTTATTTGTTTCCATATCAGAATTTTTGTTTA
>NW_009238393.1:0-275 GCF_000690835.1 Fulmarus glacialis | reverse complement strand
AAACCATTCTATGATTCTATGATTTATTTAATAGCAATTTTCAGTTGTTTTAAATAACATAGCTCAATAGCATGAAATAACATTTCTTTCTTCATTCTTACCTCTCCCACTCACTGCCCCATCTCTCTTGATACCATAAATTCATTTAAACGTATCAAGCCAATGATAGTAATAGTAAAGCTTAGAGAAACACATGCTAGCTATAACCTTGCAAAAAACATCCCATAAAGCTTCCCAAGGAGGCTGTTTTACAGTTTTAAAGCTCTTTATATAAA
>NW_009238392.1:0-274 GCF_000690835.1 Fulmarus glacialis | reverse complement strand
TTCAGTCTTTGAAAAGCCATCCACCTCTGGTACACTCTGCTCCACTCATGGCAAGGGACGGACAATGTGTCTTCATTTTCATGGAAGTTAACCTCCAGTTCATGCCCAGGTTCTGGTCCTCTGAGCACCCACAAAGCATGGGTGCACGTTCAGTCTGTGCTTTACAGCAAATCAACCAGGTACCTCCAAGCTGAGATTTTGCTGTTGTACTGGTTTTGACTAGGATAGATTTAAATTTCTTCACATAGCTTGCATGGGGCTATGTTTTGGATTT
>NW_009238391.1:0-275 GCF_000690835.1 Fulmarus glacialis | reverse complement strand
TGGTCGGGAGGGGGTCGGTCCTCACACGTTGGGGGGCTGGGGAAGAGCAGATGAAGCTCCATCGCAGTGGGGAGGATGGAGAAGGTGAGTCAGAGCCAGCCTGCTCTCGGGGACAGCGCGAGGGTGAGGCGAGGTGTCTCAGGGACACGTGAGGGTGACAAAAGCTCATGAAGGGCCCCGGGGAGCCTGTTGGACCTGAAGTCTGGGGGACACTCCCCCCCGACCTGGCCCCACCACAGCCCTGGAGGGGACGTGGGGGCAGCAGGCTGCTTGTG
>NW_009238390.1:0-275 GCF_000690835.1 Fulmarus glacialis | reverse complement strand
ATAGAGCCAGTTTGTCTCACACGGTGCAGGGGTGCAAAATGCAGGGCCGCTTCTGAAGATTTCGGCTGCGGGAAGTCACGAGAGAGCCGCTGCCTCGTGCTGCACTGCCGTCCCTGCACCTCGAGGTGATGCTGTGTTTGCAGCCCTGAATGAGAAAGGTCAACTGCCCGAAACTGCTGCTGTCTGGGAAGCTGCTCCCGGCGGAACGTGCCTGTCAGTGTTAGTGCCCTGGCAAGCCGGGCTGGAACGGCCGCTTGCCACCCCTGTGGTAAAGC
>NW_009238389.1:0-275 GCF_000690835.1 Fulmarus glacialis | reverse complement strand
GATCATCGGGTTTGAATGCTTGCGCGGGGAGGAAGCGGTGTTTCTCCGGGATGGGTGCGATGCTGATGGGAGGTGCAAGAAATATTTGGGGGAAAAGCATGGGGATGGTGCTGGAATGAGCAGGGGGAGGAGAGGGTCCGCCGTCGGATGCTGGGAGAGACCCTGGCTCCACCGGAGGGGTTTCGTCCCGGCCAAATTGCAGCTGGGGGAAATTGGTGCAGGCGTGCGCTGTGCTGCAAGCGTGTCGGTGCGTGCTGTGGCACCCCGGCGCCGTC
>NW_009238388.1:0-275 GCF_000690835.1 Fulmarus glacialis | reverse complement strand
TCACTGCTTTTGGCTCTCCGCTGCCCCTATGCCTCTCCACCAGCATGAGCCAGTTGGGGTAGCATGCCAAGGGGCGTGCTACCATCGCTCTGCTCTCTTTTGCTCAGCCCCTGCTCTCTCCTCAGCTGAAAGCCAGTTGAATCTCCCACCCTCCCAGGTGTGTGTAACCTCTGCAGATGTCCCTCCTGCTCACAGAAAGCGGTGTCTGCATTGCCAGGTCCATCCCTGCAGCCCAGAAGGATACTTTGATGGCTCCAGCCTCAGGCACTGTTGCT
>NW_009238387.1:0-275 GCF_000690835.1 Fulmarus glacialis | reverse complement strand
ACACCGTGGGGACCTCGTGGCCCTGGGGCCAGCGCCGTGGCCACGACACCGTGGTCCTGGGGACACCAGGGACCCCCATGACCAGTCCTGTGGTGGGGACATACCTGGGGACACCGTGGCCGCCACAGCCAGCCTATGGCCCTGGGGATGGCTCTGGGGACATCATGGTCCTGGGGACACCACGGTCACCATGGCCAGCCCTGTGGCCATCACACAGCAGCCCTGGGGACACCATGGCCACCACGACCAGCCCTGTGGCCATGACACTGTGGCCC
>NW_009238386.1:0-273 GCF_000690835.1 Fulmarus glacialis | reverse complement strand
TCAGTTCAGCTTGCATATTTAGTTAATAAGTTTATAGCCATGTAATTCAAAGTAATTAACCTCTTTTGCTTATACTTGTTTAACATCATAAAAGCAGAATAAAGCTTTATTTACAAGACCAAAAGACACACAGGATGCAGGACATGACGACGTTCACAGATTCAGCTGAATTTGTACCAGTCCATTTACAAGTATTTACTTTCCCTTTGAAACAGCATATTTTGATGTTACTTCAAATCCATTTGCAACTGACTGAGCTAAACCAAAGACCCA
>NW_009238385.1:0-274 GCF_000690835.1 Fulmarus glacialis | reverse complement strand
TTTTGAAACTTGTCATAGAGCGCAGCTGGGGAAAACCAGGATACACCTGCATTTATCAGGTGCAGGTGCATGGGAAGATCGTGGAAACGCATGTCATCGGCCAGACACTTGTGGAGACCTTCCCTCAATAAGAATTAAAGAGGAAAATGGAGAAACAGGCCAGAGGGATGTGGCTGTTAGTCTGGTGCAGAGCAATGTCGTTTCAGAGGCCCTCTCAAAGCTGCCAACTTCTGCCTTTCGCAGGCTGAGGCCTTCCTCTCAGACTTTCCGCTTT
>NW_009238384.1:0-273 GCF_000690835.1 Fulmarus glacialis | reverse complement strand
CAGCCACAAGGGGAGAGGCCTTAACCTTAGCTACCTGGATGTGGTAACTCATCTCCATCTCTTCTATTATTAGAATAAGTCGTGGTATTTCAGGTGCTTTAAAACCACCCAGCCTGTGAGAAGAATGCGGAAGTTATAAGAAGTGTTAGTCTCAAGAATCCAGATATTCTACACTTGGGTGGGGAGTTTCTGTTGGTTGTTTTAGGTGGGTTGGTTTGGGTTCTTTTTTTACTTTTTGTTGATCAACTTGGTGTGATCAACTTGATGTTGGCT
>NW_009238383.1:0-274 GCF_000690835.1 Fulmarus glacialis | reverse complement strand
CTATGTGGAGGACAAAAGCAAAGAGACAGTGAAGGGGGCTCCAGCCTAAAAATCCTCCTTGTTTCCTGCCACACACTCCAGGCTCTCTGCTGGGAGACCCTGTGGTCATGGTGACACTGATGCCCAACATTCCTGAGGTGGTGCCCCATCCAGACCAGCTTGGGGAATTCCTCTTTCTCATGGACCGCAGCCTCTTCCAGGATGCACAGGTACCACCAGAGGAGGTCTTTGGGGGCGGTTGTCCACACCGGTCACGCCCAGCTGGTGGGGAGAG
>NW_009238382.1:0-274 GCF_000690835.1 Fulmarus glacialis | reverse complement strand
ATTTTCTCAACTTGTTTCACTGCTTGGACCAAAGACAAAAGTCCCTTTTTCCATTTGGAGTATCTCTGTTCTGTGTCTTCAAATCCAGTCGAGCTGAATAGTAAAGGTCTCTTTGGTCCATCAGGGCCAGTTCGGAATAGGTTACCATAAGTACCATGTTCAGCGAAACCCCATTTGGCTATAATAGGGTCACAAGGCTGTACTGGTCCCAAAGACTGATATGTTTTTAATTTTTTAATCAGAGTTTTTATCACCTCCTTATGTTCTAATTTCC
>NW_009238381.1:0-275 GCF_000690835.1 Fulmarus glacialis | reverse complement strand
CTGGAGGGACATTGGGGTCCCTGGGGGTGTCCAGGGAGCCTGGGAAGGGACATGGGTGTCCCCAGGGGTCCCCTGGAGCTGCTTTGGGGTCCCCAGAGGGTGACTTGGGGTGACCAGCAGTGTCGGGGGGCCCTTTGGGGGGTCCTTGTGGTGCTTAGAAGGTGGGTTGTGGTCACCTGGGGGGGTGTCTTGGGGTGCCCCCATGTATTTGGGTTTTTTGGGGTGCCCTGGGGGTCCTTTGGGGTGCTTAGGAGATGAATTGGGGGGGGCCAGGG
>NW_009238380.1:0-275 GCF_000690835.1 Fulmarus glacialis | reverse complement strand
TTCCGCTCCCCCTGCAGAAAGGCCACCTGCGCCTGCGGGGACACGGCGGGGACACGGTGACAAGGGGCCACCTCAAATGACACCCCCGTGGTGGGGGAACGTGGTGTTTGGGGGGGGATGGTGGGTGGGTGACACGGGGACAAGCGGCTCCGGCCACTGGGACAGGAGGTGGCACGGGGCCTTGGGAGTGACATGGATGGGCCTTGGGCTTGGTGACAGCACTGGGAGGGACACTGGTGGCCCCAAAAGTGACACTGGTGGCCCCAGAGCTTGGT
>NW_009238379.1:0-274 GCF_000690835.1 Fulmarus glacialis | reverse complement strand
TGTATACTGTGTAAATTGCTGGGCAGTATGTCAGCATGCGCTATTTGCTTTGATTTTTGCAGGTGACGTGCCTCGCATGGGATGCCGACAAGCGGTCTAAGAAGGTGAGGCCGTTGTCGGACAGGTCGGTGCCTAAGAGCAGAGAATCGTATGGCAGCTCGGTGAAGCGTTTGTCTTTGGTTTTGCAGGGGCTGTGCGGGCCGCCTTTGGAAATGGAGGCATATTTGAGGGGAGGTGGGGTAGTAGTGAGGAGGAACACGGGGCTGGTGATGTC
>NW_009238378.1:0-274 GCF_000690835.1 Fulmarus glacialis | reverse complement strand
TTTTTGAAGAGCCCTGCCTTGCTTGGCCAGCAGAGACAGCCAGAGCTCCTCCAAGGCCTAATGTGTCAGACTTTCCCCAGGCAAGAGATCCCCCAAAACACCATGAAATTCATCTGCTGAGCCAGAGGAGCCAGAGTTTATTCGCTGGGGACAGAGCAATGAGGGTCATCGCAATGGGGAATACAGTCCGTGCGCCGGGACCAGGCCTGGCTGAGCAGTGCTACGCTGGGTCTGGGCTACAAGCCCCCATGCCTCCATCCCCCAGGCTGTCTGC
>NW_009238377.1:0-273 GCF_000690835.1 Fulmarus glacialis | reverse complement strand
ATGCAGCTGATAAAGCCTATCTGCATATGACAGTGTGGAAGATTAGCGCCCAAAGTACATGTTTGCCTTGGCGTCCCGGGCGGATAACCAGCGCGGAGCCCAATCGATCGGCGCCAGAGCGAACACCCAGGGGTGACGTCACCGGCATTGGAGATTATTAATACAGGTGATAAGCGGAATGATTAACATCAAATAAATCAATCACTGGGTATAAAAGTCCTATTATTTTTGGCTATAAATCAAAGTGCCTGGCATATCGATTTTTATCCATCG
>NW_009238376.1:0-273 GCF_000690835.1 Fulmarus glacialis | reverse complement strand
GGGTTGTGGGAGGCATGAAGCTTCACATTTCTTTGAGGAGCTTGGCTGGGACTTCATCTTGAAGTCTTTTCCTCCCCTCATCAGGCAAGCGAGCGGGAAGGGCACCATTCAGAGCTGCAGGAGATGCTGGAGCAATGGGAAAAGGAGAAGGCAGAGACAGAAGGGGAGCACGAGAAGAAGCTGCTTGATATGAAGCGGAAAGTTGCTACCATGCAAGCTCAACAAGAAGAGGAACGAACCAGAGTCGAAAATGCCAAGCACGAGGTAAAGACT
>NW_009238375.1:0-274 GCF_000690835.1 Fulmarus glacialis | reverse complement strand
AAAACATTAAAGAGAAGGTTTCTATCTCACGACGATGTATGGTGCTATTCCAATGTTTTTGTAGTGAGTAGGATGGAGGCATCTGTGTCGTTTTCTAAATCTGTGACAAAATAAGATGCTTTAATTGACTCCCAGTTACTTCAAACCATATAATAAATATTATAATATTTTGGTCATATCAAGATTTAGTGGTTTGAACACCAATTACTTGCACGTCACAGATCAAGGCAGAACAAAGAAATAGCCCAAATGAACCACCTTGCTGGCTGTAAGA
>NW_009238374.1:0-274 GCF_000690835.1 Fulmarus glacialis | reverse complement strand
CCTATAGCATCCTGCCTGCACCCTGCCTGTGACATGGGAGGGGGTCAGGACCTCATACATCGTCCTGCCTGCACCCTGCCTGCAGCAGGGGAAAGGGGCAGGAGGTCAGTGCCTTGCACGTCACCCTGCCTGCAGATCTTACACCTCCTATATCATCCTGCCTGCACTCTGCCTGCGACATGGGAGGGGGTCAGGACTTCCTACATCATCCTGCCTGCGACATGGGGCGGGCATCACCTCGCACGTCATCCTGCCTGCACCCTGCCTGCAACAC
>NW_009238373.1:0-272 GCF_000690835.1 Fulmarus glacialis | reverse complement strand
TAACAAATGTAGTTCTCAGATGCAGATGTTTGGCTATATTTCAAAGTTCTGGTATGACCGAGATATGCGTCCTTTTCTTCTTTTCCCATGACTCCCCTTAGGTGATCTCGATCTGCCTCATGAGCTTTATCTCATTTATCTCAGTTACGTAGAAGCTGAACCTACCTCAATTTCTTGCCTATGATTTATGTGTCTTCCAGTTGCAGTATCTGTGTTTAATGAAGTTCTCCCCCCCACTCCCTAGCCCCCAAAAGACTTGCTTTTTGCACAGG
>NW_009238372.1:0-273 GCF_000690835.1 Fulmarus glacialis | reverse complement strand
AAAACTTATCACTCTGTATATGTTATGTGATTTTTTGCAGAGTGATTTCACTCACTCTGCTTTTATCCAGTTTCAGTAACTCAAGTGTGACGATATGATCCAACCACTGTAGTGTAGATAGACTAAGCATAGAAAACAGAAACATACTGTCCCATTAACTTTTAAGTTAAACTTACGTATGTAAATATCACCATTGCTATGGAGACCAAACCCCACATTTATTATGATCCTGTAGTCAGCACAGGATAGTTAGATAAATCAAGTTAGATAAAT
>NW_009238371.1:0-274 GCF_000690835.1 Fulmarus glacialis | reverse complement strand
GGAGATGCAATCGCACCATTTCTTTTGCCAAATCAAGCGCCGCGATCGCGCCCTTTCTTTCGCCAACTCCAGGTATCCGACCCCTCCCTTCTCTCCCCCTCTCCCTTGCAGGCCGCGACGCCAAAGCCCCTTCCATCTACGTCTTCCCCCCTCCCTCCGAACAACTCGCCGCCCACGAAACCGCCACCCTCACCTGCCTGGTGAAAGGCTTCAACCCCCCCGACCTTTTCGTCCGCTGGCTGCGCAACGGCGAACCCCTGCCCGCCGCCGACTA
>NW_009238370.1:0-274 GCF_000690835.1 Fulmarus glacialis | reverse complement strand
TCAACATCCCCTTCGGCCAGGCCACCGGAGCTCTTGCAAAGTGACGCTCCTGATCACTGGGTCTGCAGGGACCTGACCCACAGAGCCAGGGCACTGGGTGGGGGTCAGGGAGATCTGGACAGGGTGTCCTTCCCTTCCCACAGCCTGCCCTCCTGGTGTGTGCCTGCGGCCCCTCCCCACCCAGGGGTTACCCACAGCCAGGGAGGGACGGAGCTCCCCACGCCCTGGGCAGTGCCTGATCCTGCCCTGGTACCAGACCCCACGAGTCCAGGGC
>NW_009238369.1:0-274 GCF_000690835.1 Fulmarus glacialis | reverse complement strand
GGCTCCTGGGCACCCGGCAGCCATGGTGAGTCTCGCTCAGCCCCCGTCTGCACACATGGAAATAAACCCCGGCACGGGCTCTGTCTTGAGCACTCTTGCTGTGTTTTTTCAGCTCTTCATGCAACTCCCAAGGTGCCGGCGTGGGGGGCTGCACTGTGCCATCTGCACTGTGGCTGGTGATGCAGCCCAGGAGAGCTGCCAGAGGGGACAGACATGTCCCAAAGCAGTAAATGGGGACAACCAGCCCCTTGCCCTCTCCTCTGCTCACTGATGC
>NW_009238368.1:0-274 GCF_000690835.1 Fulmarus glacialis | reverse complement strand
GATGTCTGGGGTCCAGTGGAGGCTGAGCGGGCATTTTGGGGCACCGGGGCGTGATGGGCATCCTCTGGAATGCTGTTGAACCTGCTCCTGCCCACCACTGGGGCAAAACCAGCCCCAACAGCCCCAGGTCTGGGAGGGTGCTGGGGAAATCCCACGTTTCCACAGGCAGGCTGTGCTGGGCAGCCTCGCGTGTGCAAGGGCGGGTGTGGGAAGGGGCTGGGGGCACCATCCTGACTCCTACCTGCTGCTGGATCCTGTTGCTGAAGTATTTCTG
>NW_009238367.1:0-273 GCF_000690835.1 Fulmarus glacialis | reverse complement strand
ACTTGCATCATGAGCGGGCAACAGGGATGCATGGAGATCACTCAGGAGGTAAGGGATTTGAAAATCCTCCTACAAGAATGTGGTGAAGAGGCATTTTATGTGCTGTAACCCTTCTGCTTCAGAACATGTTCAGATAAATCCTCTTTGTGTTTAACTTCCCCAGTAGATGAATACTTAGCCCTCGTGCAGGTGGGTATGCATTTGCTCTCAGAATTCCCATCTCGGTAGGGTCCAGTGTTAGCTGGGTGATCTTCAGGGTGTACTGCAAAGGGG
>NW_009238366.1:0-273 GCF_000690835.1 Fulmarus glacialis | reverse complement strand
CAGGGTGCGGGTACAAGGGCCACAGTCACGCAGCCTCTCTCCTCGGTTTCTCTTGCAGACGGACGGCCTGGTGCACAGGGTGGTACTGCCCTGCAACAGGGTGACGGCGCGGGAGGAGACACTCCGTCTGCCAGCCTTGCCGCCGCTCCCCAGGCAGGCAGCAGCACCCGGGCACGCACCCGCAGCTTGGCCACCAGGAGCTGCCACAACCTGCGGCAAGCTGGTTTTTGTGCCAGCACCACCCCCTGCATCTTCTGCCAGGGGCAGGGAAAG
>NW_009238365.1:0-273 GCF_000690835.1 Fulmarus glacialis | reverse complement strand
TCAGCAACATACAGAAAAAGTAACACCAAAGCAGAAATGCTTTGTTTGCAACATGAAGCAGAATTTTAGGTTAGTGATTGCTCTTACCTAAACTGATTGTGCTGTAACAGGGGCTATTTGTTAGTCCTCAGAACTATTTTCTGAAGGATCCGAGGCCAGACAGCTGAGCAATTACACAAAAATTGGTTGCTCATCAACAGCGTGTTTCACTTCCATCCAATCATTTCAGTTTACATCAAGTAAGTGCTTGCTTTCACATTTGTAGAAGTTATT
>NW_009238364.1:0-273 GCF_000690835.1 Fulmarus glacialis | reverse complement strand
TGGCGGGGCCGGGACCCTGACCCGCGGGGCTGGAGGCTTGCTGGAGGGTGGCCCTCGGTGGCATGGGGCTCCATGGCCCTGGCTGGGAGAAGGTGGGAGCCGTCCTGGGGCTCTCAGGGTGGGGGTGGAGGATGCTGGGCTCGTGTTTTTGGAGGGGGTGCGTTAGGAAGGAGACCTTTCCTGGTCGTGTCCCCACCCCGCGGGGTGTTTCTGCTCCTTGGTGCTGAGCAGCAGGTCTTGGGGCCAAGCGCCAGCACCCTGTGGCTGCTTGGG
>NW_009238363.1:0-273 GCF_000690835.1 Fulmarus glacialis | reverse complement strand
TCATCTACCTGGACTTCTGTAAGGCCTTTAACACGGTCCCACACAACAACCTTGTCTCTAAATTAGAGATGGGTTTGATGGGTGGACTGTTGGAAGGATAAGGAGTCGGCTGGCTGGCCGTGTCCCAGGAGTTGCAGCCAATGGCTCAATGTCCAAATGGAAAGCGGTAACAAGTGGTTTCCCTCAAGGGTCCACACTTCGACCAGTACTATTTAACGTCCTCATCAGAGACATAGACAGTGGCACTGAGTACACCCTCAGCAAGTTTGCAGA
>NW_009238362.1:0-273 GCF_000690835.1 Fulmarus glacialis | reverse complement strand
TTAAGTGGTCAGTGAAGAGTGTTTGAAACATCTGTTTGAGCCTCAACAAAGGAGAGAATGGAGTCCAGAACATTTTAACCTTTCATAACAAATACTCCAAAGGTGTTCCAAGCTGCATGCAATGACTTCTACAAAAGGTATGAGCATTTATAGTGCTCTACATACTTAGTGTGCCATGCAAACACCAGATAATTAATCTAAGTAATATCATAAAGCAAATTAAACTATTTATCTTCCCAGAGATAAACCAGTAAGCACAGTTAAAAAAAAAAA
>NW_009238361.1:0-273 GCF_000690835.1 Fulmarus glacialis | reverse complement strand
GGGGCTGCATCGGGGCTTCCCATCCCTGGTGTCCCCATCCCTGGTGCTCTAGGGAGAGCTCGTGGCGAGGGGAAGGGTCCGAGCATCAGTGCAAGAACAGGGGATACAGTGACCCACCCCTCAGAGAACCTTGGAGGTGTAAAGAGACTGGAGGCCAATTAACCTCACTGGTTAATTAGGACAGGAAGCCACAGGCTGAAACTGTAGCAGGGGAGGAGGAAGGCTGATTTATAACGATGGGGTCTGGGGAGAGTCCGGCAGTTAATGGCTCAG
>NW_009238360.1:0-273 GCF_000690835.1 Fulmarus glacialis | reverse complement strand
TTTTTTTAAACCATGATGGTACCAAAACATGGGAACAGGCTGCCAAAAGATGCTGTGGATGTCCGTCCTTGGTGGAGGTATTCAGAACGCGACTGGACAAGGTCCTGAGCAACCTGATGTAATCTGAACCTGTTTTGTGCAACAGTTGGTCTGCATGACTTCCAAAGGTCCTTCTGATCCAAATTATTTTGTGATTACTGAGGCTTAAACAGTTGTCTATCCAAACCATGGTTTTGCCAGATATTCAGTGAATCCTTTGTGTGTTTGAGGACT
>NW_009238359.1:0-273 GCF_000690835.1 Fulmarus glacialis | reverse complement strand
GTCTCCTGCCTGTCAGCAAATGGCTACACAAGAGAGCACGGAGTTCCTGGCAAGGTTCACGCACCGCAGCTGCAGGCAGGAGGCAAGCACCCAGCCGGACAGCCACTTCAGAGAATGGCATTGCTGTTCTTCAGTTGGCCAGCGTGAAGAGAGAGCATTGTCCACCTCCAACAAACCCATGAGATGCTCCGGAGACCAAACTCCCTGTGGCACACAGCGGGGAACAGAAAACCGCCGCCTCGGTGTGGCCGGTTTGAGCTTCAGTGTGTTAAT
>NW_009238358.1:0-273 GCF_000690835.1 Fulmarus glacialis | reverse complement strand
GGACAGGGCTGGGCTGCCTGCGGGGACTGCTTCTGCTGGGCCTGGCCATCCCGCAAACTGGGAGACCTGGGAACACCAGCCGCAGCCGGGAGATGACCAGCTGTGCCGGGAAAAGCCCCAGCCGCCCGCAGGCCCCCCTGGTCTCCCCGTCCTGCCCACGCTTGCCCAGAGATCCCAGATATGCACAGATCACACGCGTGAGCTTCATCCAGCTGAATGCATGAGTTCTGCTAGCAGCAGGGAGACAGCAGCTCTGTCTGCGGCTGTTTCATG
>NW_009238357.1:0-268 GCF_000690835.1 Fulmarus glacialis | reverse complement strand
CAACTGGGACTTCTCCAGATTCCCAAGACAGTTGATAAATAACTGGGAGAGGTCTCGCAATAACATTGGCGAACACTTTCAGTACCCTGGGATGCATCCCACTGGGCCCTATAAACACGTGCATTTTGTTACGGGAGTAATATTGTACAAGTTCAAAGTCAGCTGTGAGCTTATCACTCCCCTAGTCACAGTCCTCCAAACCAGGGCTCTGGGGGTCCTAGGACCCATCATTGTTGTTAAAGACAAAGGTGAAGAAAGCATTAAATGT
>NW_009238356.1:0-272 GCF_000690835.1 Fulmarus glacialis | reverse complement strand
CGGGGGGGTACGCCCTGCCTCAAAGATGGGGTACACCAAAGGTGGGGTAACTCTGATTCCAAAGATGGAGTAAAGCCCGGCCACAAAACCTGGGGTCCTCCCAGCCGTGATCCTGAGGTTCTCACCTGGCTAGAAGTCGGGGTGCGATTGCCTCGAATATCGGGGTGCTCGTGTTCTAAATGTTGGGGTTTTCCTGCCCTGAATGTTGGGGTGCTCCTGCCCTAAATGTTGGGGTGCTCCTGACCCAAAGGTTGGGGTGCTCTTGCCCCAAA
>NW_009238355.1:0-272 GCF_000690835.1 Fulmarus glacialis | reverse complement strand
ACCTACACAATGAACAGCATTAAAAAGTCACGAGGCAGCCAGGGAAGTACTCGTATGCTGTCCCCCTGCAGAGCAACTTGGAAGTGCTGATGAGATGAGGGCTGTGAGCAGAGGCTGGGCTTTTGCTTGCTGGCACAGACTTTGTGGGCACAGCTACCTGCGTGTCCTAGATCAGACAAGAGCAATTTAAGATTTGGCTATTGAGATCAAATTCGGCTGGCCTTTCTGTGTTATGCTAGGTCATAAACAAAGCCTGGGCGTTCCCTCGGAGG
>NW_009238354.1:0-273 GCF_000690835.1 Fulmarus glacialis | reverse complement strand
CAAAAGAAGAAGAAAAAAAAAAAAAAAAAGTTGGTCTTGTTGACCTCAGCTGACCCACAGTGCTAATTAGTGACCTCGGATGACCCCAAGCCAAAATTTTGGGGTAAAGTTGACCCCTAGTAATCCTGTATGCTAATTAGTGACCTCTAGTAACCTGTATGCTAATTAGTGACCTCAAGTAACCCCGCACATTAATACTGACCTCTAGTAACCTGTATGTTAATTGTTCACCTCTAGTAACCCTGTATGTTAATTGGTGACCTCGGATGACCC
>NW_009238353.1:0-273 GCF_000690835.1 Fulmarus glacialis | reverse complement strand
CAGTAACTGCTATATCCTTCCTACTTGCCCAGGTTCTACTCTGATGAAGTGACATGGAGTGTGGACAGGCAGTTCCTGTGGGGTCCTGGGCTGCTTATTTCCCCTGTACTTGACCCGGTAGGTCTGGCTGTTTTGGTATCTGTCTCATAACCACTTCATGGGGCACAGGGACATGTCGAGTCACCAGTTCCAGCTCTTTCCTCTGGCAGGGGACTGCAGCATAAAATCCCCAAGTTATACTATTCTTGTCACTCCTTTATTGCTCTGATTAGA
>NW_009238352.1:0-272 GCF_000690835.1 Fulmarus glacialis | reverse complement strand
CTGAAGAAGATCCTGACATAATCCAGTCAGAAAACAGTGCATAACACAGCCCACAGGTTTAACAAGGTCGAATTGTAACACCAGCCTCAGCCAAGGATGACAATGGTCAGATTGCTAGGGCCATTTCATAAATAATAAAAGGATGCTATGCCCACAGTGGTAAAAATGATGACTCAAATGACTGAGTCAAATACACAGTAACTCTAAGGCTTTTAAGGAAAGCAAACTGTCCAGTCAAATCAGAATCAAATGGCAACATGGGAGATGGAAAA
>NW_009238351.1:0-273 GCF_000690835.1 Fulmarus glacialis | reverse complement strand
CTGTTGGCCCACCAAAGCCCCTTCCCAGAAGGGATCCAAGGGCAGCGCAACAGCAGACCTGCGAGTGCTCGGCTGCTCCGAAATGCTTTATTCGCTCGAAAACAAGCCCTTTAAAAATGATGCTCAAGTTGCACAAGTTTTGGAGTGACCAAAAACGTTCACCCACGCGGCCACGCGTGATACCAGGGGAAGTCTTTTGCCTGCTCCCCGGGTCGTGCCGGGTTCGGTCTTCCCTCCCCGCACCCCGCACCCCGGCCCGGGCGCTCACTCACC
>NW_009238350.1:0-272 GCF_000690835.1 Fulmarus glacialis | reverse complement strand
TCCTGAGGATTTGTGGCAGGCACGGGAGGGAGCTGAGTCCCCTTCTAGCCCCAGGGCTACAAATCCAGAATGAGATGCCTCAACTGACTCAGCTGAATCCCTTCCCTCAGCTTAGACAAATGTGATCCCTGCCTGTCACTGTTTGGCTGTCCTGTCTTATAATGGGATGAGAAAAAATCATTCTCATGCCCAACTCTGTCTCTGATAGCAGACATCAGTGATTGCTTCAATCTGTTCCACAGTCGAGCCCCAGGGACATCTCCAGGGAGCCC
>NW_009238349.1:0-273 GCF_000690835.1 Fulmarus glacialis | reverse complement strand
GTAGGGCCCAGTCCTTACTGGGAGGGTCCAGAGCATACTGGGAGGGACCTAGTTTGTAGTGGGATGACCCCAGTTCATACTGAGAAGGCCCCCGTTCATACTGGGAAGGCTCCAGTGCCTACTGGGAGGGCTCAGTTCATACTGGAATGACCCCAGTGGTTATTGGGAGGGCCTGTGTGCTTACTGGGACGCTCCCGGTTCATACTGGGAGGGCTCAGTTCATAGCGGGAGGGCCCAGTGTTTACTGGGAGGGCTCAGTTCATACTGGAAAAG
>NW_009238348.1:0-272 GCF_000690835.1 Fulmarus glacialis | reverse complement strand
CCCGTGCACACTCACACTCACTCCCACTCACACTCACCCCATCCCCCGCCCGCTCACGCTCACCCCAGTGTGAACTGGGAGCTACTGGGAGGGCCGAGCGCAGGAGCCCTCGGGAGCACTGGGGGTACCGGTGCGCTGGGGGCACTGGGATGGGGTCACTGGGGACACTGGGAGCAACTGGGCAGCACTGGGACGGGATGGTGGGAGACTGGGGGAGCACTGGAAGGACTGGGAGCACTGGGATGGGGACACTGGTGGCACTGGGAGCACTG
>NW_009238347.1:0-272 GCF_000690835.1 Fulmarus glacialis | reverse complement strand
GGTGAAGAGACCGAGAGGGCCCCCATGAAGTCTCTGAACCCCAATATCCCCCCCAAGGCGTGAACTGCCTGGCCTACGACGAGGCCATTATGGCGCAGCAGGACCGGATCCAGCAAGAGGTGAGAAACCCCCTGGGCCCCCCCAAACTTCCCCGGGGGGTCCCCAAATCGCTCCCCTCCCCCTTAGGGGGGTCCCCCCAATCCTGATCCCCCCTCGGGGCGCAGATCGCGGTGCAGAACCCGCTGGTGTCGGAGCGGCTGGGGCTGGCCGGG
>NW_009238346.1:0-272 GCF_000690835.1 Fulmarus glacialis | reverse complement strand
GAGTTAGCCAGGGAGGCTGAGGTCAGGAATTAGGAAGAACGTCCTCGCAAGCCCCAGCCTGGCTTTTTGCCAGGGGAGGCGAGCAGAGTCACGGCCCCTCCTGGGTCACCCCGCTTCAGATCAGGAGGACTGTGCAGGGACGGGGACGGGGAGGTGGCTGGGGACACGGTCCTTGCATCGGCGGGTGGCCCAGGGGTGGGGAAGGCTGCGGGCAGGGGAGGGGAGAGGGGCTGCCTCCTCCCTTCCAAACACGCGCTGTGGGGCTGGGGGGG
>NW_009238345.1:0-272 GCF_000690835.1 Fulmarus glacialis | reverse complement strand
GGATTTGGGGTCCCAATGGGGTATTTTGGGGTCTTCAGGGTGTATTTGGGGATCCCCAAGGGGTATTTTGGGGTTCCCTGATGGATTTGGGGACCCAGTGGGGTATTTTGGGGTCTTCAGGGACTATTTTGGGATCCCCCTGGGGTATTTTGGGGTTCCCTGACAGATTTGGGGTCCTTAATGGGGTATTTTGGGGTGTTAGGGGAGTACTTAGGGATCCCCGGGGGGTAGTTTAGGGTCACATGAGATACTTTGGGGTTCTCTCTATGGTT
>NW_009238344.1:0-271 GCF_000690835.1 Fulmarus glacialis | reverse complement strand
CCTCTTGTTCTGCTGTAGTAATTCCTCTGGGTAGTGCATTGGGCTCTACGTGTAGCGAGTCTGACTTCCTTCTGACCACCCGAGATATTATTGGCCTTTGCCTTCCTCACATTTAAAAGGGCGAGGGAAGGCCGGAGAGACTGGGAGGCTGTGCTGTTTTGTGCGGAGAAGCTGTCAGTCTTATAAGAGAGCGTGTAGCCAGCAAGTGCATCATGGTGCTTCGGTACCGGCCGAGACCACAGACCTTCTCAATCTTCTTTGTGAAGAGGGA
>NW_009238343.1:0-272 GCF_000690835.1 Fulmarus glacialis | reverse complement strand
CGGCCGCGCTGGGAGCAGGGTGCCCGGCATGTCCCAACCGTGCTCCGGGCTCACCCCCATCCCCTGCCCACCGCAGGCACCAAGATGGCCCTGAAGTTCGTCAACAAGAGCAAGACGAAGCTGAAGAACTTCCTGCGGGAGTTCAGCATCACCAACACGCTCTCCTCCAGCCCCTTCATTATCAAGGTCTTCGACGTGGTCTTCGAGACCGAGGACTGCTACGTCTTTGCTCAGGAGTATGCCCCCGGCGGGGACCTCTTTGACATCATCCC
>NW_009238342.1:0-272 GCF_000690835.1 Fulmarus glacialis | reverse complement strand
ACTGTTTAATGTCTTCATTAATGATCTGGGTGATGGGATGTAATGTTCTCTGGGTGAGTTTGTGGAGGACACCAAAATGAGGAAAGCAGTCAGTATGCTGGATGGCAGGGTTGCTATTCATAGGGACCTGGACAGTTTGGAGAAATAAGCAGGCATGAACATCATAAAGTTTGACAAAAGTAAATATGACATCTTGCATCTGGGAAAGGACAGTCCTGTGCAACCAGTAGAGGCTAGTGGCTGACTGTCTAGGAAGCAGCTTTGCAGAAAAA
>NW_009238341.1:0-272 GCF_000690835.1 Fulmarus glacialis | reverse complement strand
GCACCTGGGACAGTGTAATCCTGGATGTACTTCTACACTGGGGGACAAGAGGTTGCAGTGCAGCCCTGCAGAAAGGGATCTGGGAGCTTTGGTTGATGGTGAGCTCCGTATGAGTCAACAATATTCCCTGGCTGTCAAAAGGGCCAGCTGTATCCTGGGGGGCATTAAGCACAGCATAGCTAACCAGTTGAAAGAAATGATTGCCCTACTGTATTCGTCATTGGTGTGTCCTCACCTTGAGTACAGTTTTGGGCTCCACAATGTAAGAAGGA
>NW_009238340.1:0-272 GCF_000690835.1 Fulmarus glacialis | reverse complement strand
AACTGAGGGGCCACTGCCCAGGTGTGTGGGACACTTCATGGGGTGCAGGGGGTGGCACAAGGCTTATTGTGGGATGTGTAGGGGAGGAACCAGCGGCAGGAGAGGTGGGGATCAGGGTGGTTTGAGGAGCAGCAAGCATGGGAAACAGAGGGGAAAGGGGATACAAGGGGCCGGAAAGGTGTGAGCAGGGGCTGGCCAGTGTGCTCGTGGGGCCATGCCCTGTGCCCGATCGGCGTGGTCTGCCCTGTCTTCTCACTGATCTCCATTTCTGT
>NW_009238339.1:0-272 GCF_000690835.1 Fulmarus glacialis | reverse complement strand
AGTCTGTATAGTGCTGTCTATAGGGTCTCTATAATGCCCCCCATGGAGCTTCCGTAGTAGCATATATAGAGTGCGTGTAGTGCTCTTCATAAATCTTCTATAGCACTTTATATAAAGTCTCTATAGTGCCACCTCTAAACGCTCTATACAGTCTCTATAGAGACCCCATAGTGCTTTCTATAGTGCCTCTGTAATATTCCACATAGCGTTTCTATATTGTTTCTTATAAAATGTGTATACTTTCTTCTATGCAGTTCCTATAGTATGTTTTA
>NW_009238338.1:0-272 GCF_000690835.1 Fulmarus glacialis | reverse complement strand
TTTTTTTACAGTATGTCTGGGAAAACCCTCAAGTATTTTAAGCCTGGTCTCCTGATGAACCTATCGATTTTACAGCTATGTCTTCTCAGTTATTCTGTAAAGAGAGACCTTCTCTCAGGGGAGATAAGATTAAAACTATATAGATATGACATGAGCCAAAATTAACTTGGCATTCAAAAAAAGTTGTTGTTCAGACCTGTCAAGAGGCACAATAAGTGTAGTCTCATTTTAATGATAGAATCTTGCGAAATGTGTTATGTTTTGATAACAGG
>NW_009238337.1:0-272 GCF_000690835.1 Fulmarus glacialis | reverse complement strand
CCCAGCCGAAACCAGGACAGTATGGCCGTTGTGTATTGGGGCTGTATGAATACCTCCTCCACACCGCCATCCAAAGTGGCTGTACCAGCCCCCGTATTGTAGCACATGACAAATTCCCTTGTGTCAGCTGCGGGCTGGATTGAGGAACTGATCCCACTTGAATAAGATTTGTAGTGAATAAGTTTAAATGGTACAGACTATCTCATCAGCAGAGGCTAGCTGGAAGAAATGTTGTCTGGGAACACAGGAATGGTAAAGCCAGGGAAGGGTAA
>NW_009238336.1:0-271 GCF_000690835.1 Fulmarus glacialis | reverse complement strand
GGCCTAAAGAGGCAAAACATGCCCGGCTTTGGGACCAAAACGGCCTAAAGAGGCAAAACATCCCCCCCTTGGCAGCAGAAGTGGCCCGAAAAGCCAAAAGCCTCAGTGCTTTGGGGAAAAAGTATCGAGAAAGGGTTAAACATCCACAACTTGAGGGCAAAACTGGTCCTAAAAGGCAAATCACCCCCAGATTTGGTGCAAAAATGGCCCAAAAAGGTAAAACCCATCCCCGTTCTCAGTGGAGAAGTGGCCAGGAAGGGGAAGGGGGCCC
>NW_009238335.1:0-271 GCF_000690835.1 Fulmarus glacialis | reverse complement strand
GCTCATAGGAAAGATTTGTTTTCACTTCCAGCCTCTTAGAAATCCTTGATCCACTTCTTATTCTGCTTGGGGCACTATAGGAGATTTAGTTTGTCTGTTGGCTTTTGCCATTCCCCATTTGCCATATCACTGCCTCGGTTCAGAACAAACTTCTCAGTTCTCTCTCTCACTGCCTTCCCACTTTGTGCCACTAAAGCCTGTGGAATACCCCCCAGTTGTAGGAGCTCTGAAGTAACGCATACCCTTATATCTCTTGCTATTGAGTTATATT
>NW_009238334.1:0-272 GCF_000690835.1 Fulmarus glacialis | reverse complement strand
GGGTGCCCCCAGTTGGGGTCCCTGGGTGCGTGGGTGCCCCTAATTGGGGTGCCCCAGCGGTCCCCAAACTCCTGGGCCCCCCCCAATTGGGGTCCCTGGGTGCTCCCCAAACCGGGCTACCTCAGGCCCCCCCTCCCCGACTCCTGGGTCCCCCAAATTGGGGTGCCCCAAGGGCCCAGTGGGTGCCCCGGGGTTCCCCACACGCCTGATGTCCCCTGATGTCCCCTAATGTCCCCTCCTGTCCCCCCCCCAGGCACTGGCTGGGGGGGGGG
>NW_009238333.1:0-272 GCF_000690835.1 Fulmarus glacialis | reverse complement strand
CCCCAAGATGGCTCCGGGTGACACGGAGCCCACGGTCCCACCTTCTCCTCGCCCCACCCCAGGCCAAGAACGCGCTGGCCCACGCCCTCCAGTCGGCCCGGCACGACTGCGACCTGCTGCGGGAGCAGTACGAGGAGGAGACGGAGGCCAAGGCCGAGCTCCAGCGCTCGCTCTCCAAGGCCAACTCCGAGGTGGCGCAGTGGAGGACCAAGTACGAGACGGACGCCATCCAGCGCACCGAGGAGCTGGAGGAGGCCAAGTGAGTCATCTCC
>NW_009238332.1:0-271 GCF_000690835.1 Fulmarus glacialis | reverse complement strand
TGCCTCAAAACACGTCTGTAATATGCTTGGGGAAGAAAATTCCTTTGTTTCACCTACTAGTTCTGTGCTGATTGACTGACTCAGAACTGCATCCTGAGATTTATTTTCGAGTCACATACGGTAGGTTTTAAGAACGTGGCTTGTGACAAAACATCGCTCGGGCAGGAGTACAAAGAGCCAGCTAGGGGATGTGCCTGTAGTATCAGGAATAACACTGCTGTGCTGTTGCTGCCATTGTGACTGTATCAAAATCCATTCTTTTTTTTTTTTT
>NW_009238331.1:0-268 GCF_000690835.1 Fulmarus glacialis | reverse complement strand
CCTCCAGCCGCCCCTGCATGGAGAACCAGTCCTCCCAGCCCTCCACATCCCGGGCAGATTTTGTCCAGGTCTCCGTGGGGAAGGGGATGTCTCCTGGGAGGGTAGGGAGAAGCGTTGGGGGTCGCAGCGGTGGCCCCACAGCCCAGGCTGCCCATCCCACCGGGATACTGGACCCAGCTGGAGGGGCTGGAGCCAGGAGGAGGGACCCCACATCCCTCCACGGGACCCGTGCAGCCCGGGGGGGGATCAGGCAGGCTTGGGGGGGACA
>NW_009238330.1:0-271 GCF_000690835.1 Fulmarus glacialis | reverse complement strand
CAGGCACTGATGTATTTGGAGGCTTAGGTGCCAAACTAGTTAAGTGCCTACTGAGCATATTCAAAAAGATTTTTCAGGGCTAAAACCATAAGATTTCATTTTCACTCAATTCTTTAAAAGGAAAAATAATAAGCAACTCTTACATTCTAGAATCAGGCCAGCTTATCTCCTAAAGGCTGTAGTCTTCAAGGCATTTCAGCACTAAAATTTCTCAATAGAATTACTGTTAATTCAATATATGTATTTTTAACATTCGGTTAAAAAAAAAAAA
>NW_009238329.1:0-271 GCF_000690835.1 Fulmarus glacialis | reverse complement strand
TCGTAGGCCTTCCTTGCATGGATCACGTCATTCTGGTCAGGAAGACAGGTCCACTGGTGAAAGTACTGGCGGTAGTCAACATCACTGACTAGTGTCTGGCACTCCTTGGCTGCCTGCACTGACATCGCATCGACTGGTATGTGGACCTGGGCCTTTGAATCATGGTACGCCTTCCTGTAAATTCGGTCGTTCTGCAGCAACATGGCACGCGCAGCCCACGACAGTTTGGGATCCTCCTGCGCAGTTCGGCACCCAATGTAGTGGCCTTTCT
>NW_009238328.1:0-271 GCF_000690835.1 Fulmarus glacialis | reverse complement strand
CTCCTAATGAAGCAGAACTATAAGCTTCACTGATGCTTAGTAAAAGATGTATTCCTTTTTTATTTTGTTTTCTGCAGTGGTTTGATATTTAGTGATGGTGTGTATAGAGGCAGCTGTTCACAGACACAACATGTATATTGAAGCAAACTGATGTTCTGCATGAGCATTTTTGATACTGGAACACTGCTTTTTGGGCTTAACTTGTGAAATTGTTTCTCACAATATTTCTACCTGAAGGGAGGAGAACAAGGAAGAGAAGTCTCACAGGAGC
>NW_009238327.1:0-271 GCF_000690835.1 Fulmarus glacialis | reverse complement strand
TACGGGGTGCAATACACATGGGCCCGTCATGTCCGTGATTTAGGACAGCATTCCCTTTCACAAAGCACTTCTGCACATGCCTAGCTCTTTGGAATAGGACATAAGAACATTTAAAGATGCTTTTTAGAACAGCAAATCAGAGAGGCTACTACAGATGCTGTCAGATAAGAAGCCATTCATTCCAGCACACATGACAGATGTGAAGAAATAAATACCTTTTCCAGGCCACTCAGGATCTTCTCCAGCTCAGTTTTAGATAAGATCCCAGCCT
>NW_009238326.1:0-267 GCF_000690835.1 Fulmarus glacialis | reverse complement strand
CCCCATACCACAGCAAGGAGGAGAGTGGTGCCCACGGAGGCATTTATCTGCTATTCCCAGGATCACTGCCTGTCATAGTGCAGTCAGAACCGGCGCTGGGGCCTCCATCTTCTCTGTGCCATAGTGGAGACCAATCTTCATTGCTCTCTGCCACTTGCTGTCTTGAAGGACCTGCACTGCTCCCAGCGCTGAAGGGCACTGAAGCAGCTGCAGTGTGCAGGGGACCTCCAGGAAGCCAGGCAGCCCATGCTGCCTCTGGAAGCCTGA
>NW_009238325.1:0-271 GCF_000690835.1 Fulmarus glacialis | reverse complement strand
GGGCAGTCGACCCCTCGCACCAAGGGGGAGGTGTAGCGCCCGATGCCAAAGCTCCCATCCATGTATCTCGTTGACATCCCTCCAGGGCAGTTGGAGCCGTAGACTGACAACGCCTCTTGGATGCTGATTTCATAGGCAACCCTCTCCCCCTTGTGTCTGATGTCAAACAGGCGCAGGCCTGTGTTCACGCTCATCCCAAAGGCAAAGCTCCAGGCCTGGAAGAGGACGTGGTTGTTCCTGACGCTGTAGCGGGGACCCTGGGGCTCGTACT
>NW_009238324.1:0-271 GCF_000690835.1 Fulmarus glacialis | reverse complement strand
GATTAATTTCACTCCTACATTTTCAGTCGTTCCCTACGTGACTATCACAGACTAAAGACACTGAACGGGAGAGGCGACCGTAGCTCATTACCGGTATTGACTGACCGAAGGCAGCGTACCTTGGTGCTGAGGGTTACCCCTGGTCAGCTGCGAAGCTGCGCCCAGCCGCTCGCTTGGGTTGGGGGAAGAGGAAAGGGAGAGTAAAAGTGAGCAACCTGGTGAGTCGAGATGAAAATTGTTTCATAAGCAAAGGAGAAGTGGAAGAAGAGAG
>NW_009238323.1:0-270 GCF_000690835.1 Fulmarus glacialis | reverse complement strand
CAGGTGATGCAGGTGAAAAGGGAAAAAAATTACCTGAAGGCATTTTTATGCTTGCCACTTTAAGAATCTAGGACTAAGCAGATGCTGTTGTCTTTTTCTGAATATTCTGTAGCTTACCGTTTCAAATCCATGCTTTGCTTTACTCATACGGGGAACACACTCGGCTCCAGTTCTAAAAATAAGTCAAATAAGTAAGAACTGAGTTTACAAAAAGTGACAAAAAGGAAACAATCTTGTAAACGGCTACTCCAAGTATTTCATTAGAAATCA
>NW_009238322.1:0-271 GCF_000690835.1 Fulmarus glacialis | reverse complement strand
AAAAAAAAAAAAAAATTTGATGACTTTCACTGCCAGTTCAGTGCTTGTGGTAACTGCATCATGAAAATTCTTGACCTGAATGCAGTTGCTAAAAAATCATGTTCTGTTTTTGAACATATTTTGGACGATGATATACCATGATACCACAGGATTTTTTAAGATCAGAAGACCTTTGCTATTAACCCATTAATGATGGTAACAATGATAAAAATCAGGTCTTTAGACTCATGGTGCTAATATGTCCCTAAATCACTCTATATTTCTTGTTTGG
>NW_009238321.1:0-270 GCF_000690835.1 Fulmarus glacialis | reverse complement strand
AGGGCAAGCACCCTGCAGAACATCCCTAGCTCCGTAACAGAAGTGCTGGGCTGGTGTGTGAAAGGCTGGGTGGTTTGGGGGATATGCCGACTTCAGCAAGGTGGGGAGAGGAGACCTATCAGGTCAACAAATCCCTTTAACCCGGAAAGAGGGGGAGATGTGATCTGATGGTAATGACTGGATGCCAGCTCTGTCATGGACTTATTAGATGGCCTCAGAAAGTCCTTTCCCTCAACTTGCCCTCTGCAAAATCAGAGCAGGGGAACCCTA
>NW_009238320.1:0-269 GCF_000690835.1 Fulmarus glacialis | reverse complement strand
TGTCCTATCCTACGTGATGGATTGTATTAAGCTTTAATTATCCCACTGTCATAACTAGAAGAAGCCATCAAATTTTCCCAGGCTTAACTTGCAAAACTGAATTAACATGATTGGTTCCTGGTTTTTAAATCAGGTGTGGTTCAGCACTACCAGATTGGTGTATGTGGGCATCTAAAATTCCTTTAGCAGTTGGCAAAAATCAATAGGGTCATATATCACATGGTATGTTTTCCTTTCTTTCAAGGTAAGGAGAAGGTATTCTTTAGGTG
>NW_009238319.1:0-269 GCF_000690835.1 Fulmarus glacialis | reverse complement strand
CTCATATCAGGGGTCCTCGTCCTGTTCTTGTGAGCACTTTTAGGGTCGTGACCTCACTTTTGAGGTAGTGACCTCACTAATTGTCATCACTGGACCAGTCATGACCTCACACCCATTGGCACTTTTTGGGCCATGACCCCACCTCCAGGGTCATGTCCCCACTTCCCTCCCTCCCCAAAACTCACTTCAAGGGTAAGAATCGCTCCCCCCCTAAAACTGGGGCTGGACCCCCTCTTCCCGATAAAGACACTGGTTTGTACTGGGACAAC
>NW_009238318.1:0-269 GCF_000690835.1 Fulmarus glacialis | reverse complement strand
GTTCAGGGCCAGAATTTAAAAAGACACCACGACCCCAAAATCCATTGGCTTTGTCTCTGTTTCGTAAGGTTCTGTCTCCCCCAGTTAGACATACTTGCCATAAATACTCAGTTTCAGTTTTGCCTGGCTTATGGCCATCGCGTTCTTGCAAATTAGCCATCTGAACTGGATCGAATGGGGTCGTTTTGCGGGTATGATCTCCGGCTCCACCGCCGGGTCCAGTAGTTTCTTCTGGTTTTCTAATGGGTCTGGCTTCATATTCAGGGGGA
>NW_009238317.1:0-270 GCF_000690835.1 Fulmarus glacialis | reverse complement strand
CCCGAGTGGTCTCTGGGTGCCCTTTCCACCCCGAGTTCAGACCGGCACCCAAGCCCCGGTGCCAGGGCCGGCGCGCACCTCTAATGGCTCCAGGCTCACCGGGCTGCATGCCCGCGGGCTGCTCGAGGCACGTGGTGATTTCACCATGGATATTCCCAGCCCGATGTGTTCCCTTGCCCTCAGTGCAGGGCAGCCCGGGACTTGAAGCCGTCCTTGGCTCTCAAAATGAACAGTCAGCCCCAGAAGACCTTTGATTCAAAGGGCAATCAG
>NW_009238316.1:0-270 GCF_000690835.1 Fulmarus glacialis | reverse complement strand
CCATCCATCCATCCATCCATCCATCCTCACCTTTTTCCTTCAGTCAGGCTTTGAATCCAGTCCACCCATCAACCGGCCAACCACTTACCCATTCATTTAAGCCTCCAACCATACCCTACCCAGCCAACTGCCCATCTATCCACCCATTATCCATTCTTCCATTCTCCCAAACAATCGGGCCTCCATCCAACCATCCGAACCATCATTTCATCTTTAAAATGCCACAGACCCATCCACACCAGATCCATTCAGTAATCCCACCATCTATCC
>NW_009238315.1:0-271 GCF_000690835.1 Fulmarus glacialis | reverse complement strand
ATGGGCACCGCTGCCAGCGCCAGCCTGCCCCGGGCATCAGCACAGCCCCCCCTCCTGCCCTCATCCCCACGTCTGCACTAGGACAGCCATCTCCACCCGGACAGCATCTCCCCTGCAACCTTCAATGTAGCACCAACCCACCGCCTCCAGTACTGCCCCATCCCCTCCATGTCACCCCAGTGCCCCCAGCTATCCCTGCCCTGCCCTGCCTGCACCACGCAGCCCCCTCTCTCCCTTGCTCCAGCTGCCTGTGCGGTCTCTGCAGCCGTCC
>NW_009238314.1:0-270 GCF_000690835.1 Fulmarus glacialis | reverse complement strand
GTCCATTGATGAAGAAAAAAATGTTTACAAGTACTAGAAAAATGTTTCTTTAATAAATTATTTTTAGCATTTTCTCTTGTCTCAAGGCAAATCTTTGCACTATTACCACAACTATTTTCATACTATGGGGAAACTGCCAACAATGTCGATGTATATACACTGCAGTATTTTATACAAATATTACACAACCAGCAGAAAACAAAGACTACCAGGAACTGCAGTTTGCAATGTTCTTCAGTGTTAATTTCAGTTTTCTGAAAAAGGCTTAAA
>NW_009238313.1:0-270 GCF_000690835.1 Fulmarus glacialis | reverse complement strand
AGTGAGGGGGGCCTGTCTGAGCAAACAGGACAAGTTTGGGGCTTGTGCTGACCAGAAGCCAGGGCAGAGCCCAGCCCCGCTCTGCAGCTCAACCACCTGGTCTGCTGCCGCTGCTGGGGGCACCCAGGCAGCCCCTGCGGGTGTGAGCTCAGGCTTTGAGGGCATCTCTGTGTGGCTGGAACAGGGCTGTCTGCAGCCGCAGGGATGGAGACAGCCCCGCAGCCCTGTCCCGGGCCCAATCCACAGTGGGAGAGCAAAGGAGCCCAGGCC
>NW_009238312.1:0-270 GCF_000690835.1 Fulmarus glacialis | reverse complement strand
TTAAAGAACTGGACTCAGAAGCCATTAAAAGTATAATCTGAAGGCTTATCTCTAATCCTTACTTTCAAGTTTTTGATGCAGACGTTCTATTTAGTGTACAGAAGATTGCAGAGTCTTCTCCACTAGCACAGAAATGCGTGTGCTCACACCCATCAGCCTTCTGTTTAGTTGTTAAGAGGGAACTATAAACAGTTTAGTGTTTGCTGTGATTTAGCTAATGTCCTTTTACCATATAAAATGCAATCCAATTCATTGTGTATGTGCTTGTAA
>NW_009238311.1:0-270 GCF_000690835.1 Fulmarus glacialis | reverse complement strand
TCCTACAGGCTTTTTCTTCCCTGCCCATTCTTGCACTAATACCCCATATGCTGTTCCTTCATCAACATTAATGAATAGATAAAAAGGTTTTTTAACATCCGGTAAACTCAAAACAGGTGCGTTTACCAAATCCGTTTTTAAAATGTCTAATTGTTCATCATCATTTTTGGACCATTTTAAAAGACCGTCCTTGGTAATTTTAGCATACAAAAATTTTACCTTTTTGCTATAACCTTCAATCCATTGTCTACAATATCCCAAGAGGCCCAA
>NW_009238310.1:0-271 GCF_000690835.1 Fulmarus glacialis | reverse complement strand
TAGAGGTGGGGGGAGGCAGCGTGCTCGTGTCGACTCCAAACGAGCTGACAGCCAGGGCCGTGCTCGTCCCCACCGACGTGATGATGGTCGTCTCAGCACAGTTGAGTGTCGTGGCCATGGGGGTTGGAGTTGGGGTGCCAGTGGTGAGCCTCAGCCCTGTTGGGGTGGGGTCAGGCTGCACCGTGGTGCCAGCAGGCGACCCAGGAGTGCTGAGGGCTGTGCTGCCTATCGCCTGCGGGGTGGTGATGCTGGAGGTTGCCGGGCTGCTCCC
>NW_009238309.1:0-270 GCF_000690835.1 Fulmarus glacialis | reverse complement strand
GCATCCACCCTCCGCGGCACAGGGGAGATGGAAGCTGCGGTCGCAGCCCGTCTCCCGGCAGGTGATGGTGGCCCCGCTCTCGCCACAGACGAAGCAGTGCTGGAAGAAGCACAGGAGCCCCCATCAGCGGCAGCCTCCGGGCCTCCACAGCCAGCCCCACAGCTCCGGGCAGGGCGCAGGATGCGGCCGCTGCTGGGTCACAGCCCGCAGATCCTGGCGGACGAGGCTCCTGTGCTGGAGCCTCTGTGGAGCTGCTGGGAGCAAGACTTT
>NW_009238308.1:0-270 GCF_000690835.1 Fulmarus glacialis | reverse complement strand
GCAGCATGAGAAACAGAAAAAGCTTTGATGCTGTGTAAACACTCTCCAGAGGGACTGTGACCCATGGATAAGCACACACCAGAGCAGGTATACCCCTGAAAGGTCTATGGCCCATGGATAGGCCCGCACCAGAGCAGGGGCAAGAGGTAGAGTTCAATGCAGTGTTAAACCCTATAGCCTGGTCCAAAGGGGCAATGGACGGAGATTGTAATGCATATACCTTTAAATTGCTGTAACTCGTGATTTGAGTTTCATGTTACAGGAAGTACT
>NW_009238307.1:0-270 GCF_000690835.1 Fulmarus glacialis | reverse complement strand
ATGTCTTACCAGGCGCACGACATGATTAAAGTCACCTTCCGGAGGTGCTTCTTCCGAAAGAGATCCAGAGCACTTCCAGACTTGGTCTGTGTCTCAGGCTTCAACTTCAAAATGCAGAAAGCCAAAGAGTCAAACCAGGCAGAGGAAACCCATGGCTAGCTCCTTTTCCAGCTGCAGTCAAAGGAAAGCCCCAGCAGGACAGGCTCGTGACCCCAAACTGCTCTGGGAGGAAGGCAGCCCAAGTGGGGCTGGGCTCCTCTGCCTGTGTCT
>NW_009238306.1:0-269 GCF_000690835.1 Fulmarus glacialis | reverse complement strand
AACTCCATCCCAGCCAAAACCAGTACACAGGGGCAGGAGTTACAAGGTGCGAGTTAGGAATGAGAGAACTTGTCAGTTAGAAACCGCAGGAACTGAGTGGCAAATGAGGGAAAGCCCGTGTTAGACTGCTCCCTACAAAGGGGATTGAGCCCTTGGTTGCCGTGGTGGTTTGTCTTCTTTCCTAACGAGCTCATAAAATCCAGTTGACTTTACAGAGGACGTTGTCCTGCAAATGAGAGAGATCTGGCTGGCATGGGCAGAGGAGAGAT
>NW_009238305.1:0-270 GCF_000690835.1 Fulmarus glacialis | reverse complement strand
AAGGTCTGTCCCTTCTCTACCCAACAGCTACAGGCATTGCATGAACACAAAGCACATCACACTGGGGTCTTTACTCACTCCCTTGATGATACAGCCAGGGAATACACGAATCATTTTAGCAGTGTGCCTGGATACATCTTGTCTTCAAGGATGACATCCTACAAGCTCAGCAACGGTTCAGATCAAAACTCAATTGAAACTTGAAAGGGAATTCAAAGGCACCAAGATGAGCTTTTGGTATTTCAGGAACAGCTAAAGAAGAAACAGAGA
>NW_009238304.1:0-269 GCF_000690835.1 Fulmarus glacialis | reverse complement strand
CTGTGAGGGCGACCAAGCACTGGAACAGAATGCCCAGGGAGGTTGTCGAGTCTCCATCTGTGGAGATGTTCAAAACCCAACTGGACATGATACTGGGCAACCTGCTGTAAATAACCCTGCTTGAGCTGCATGTACTGAACTAGGTGATGTCAAGAGATCCCTTCCAACCTCAAAGATTCTGTGATTATATGGATTATATGTAGAAACTTTTAGAGGATTTGAAAACTTATTCAACATCACACAAGTATTTCAGGTTTTGACTATTTCTG
>NW_009238303.1:0-270 GCF_000690835.1 Fulmarus glacialis | reverse complement strand
AAACCAAACCCCAAACCAACAAGCTTGCCTTTGAAATATCCAAGGCTCTGATCTACAGTAATTCAAAGCTGTTAGATAGATGTGGGCTAATGTGCATTTGGCAAGTGCTTCTTGCAGTCTGTGGCTTGCTCTGCCAGGAAGGTGAAAATTGCCCCTCGTTCAGTGGTTTAGAAGATAGCACATGAAGGGCTCTTCTCAGAGTTGGCATTTGTTAGCTTGTTTCTGAAGGGATTAGTGCTGGAGAGAAATATTTTCCTTTGCTTTAGTAGT
>NW_009238302.1:0-270 GCF_000690835.1 Fulmarus glacialis | reverse complement strand
CTAAACTTCATTCAGGGGAAGATCTCGTTCTGCAGAGCCGACGCCGCGCTACTAAACTCGCCCGCGGTGTTTGCATCGTTGCGGAGGTGGCTGCAGGGAGGGGGACAAGGAACAAGATGAGGGCTGTTTGGTGGCACAGAGGCGTGCCCTGTCCCCGCGCTGGCTTTGCACCACCCTGGGAGATTCTGAGGGTCCGGTCTGGAGGGGTGCAGGTTTGCAGCTCCCTCTGCTTTTCCCCTGGCAAATTCCTTGCTTTTCCCCTGCGGCTGG
>NW_009238301.1:0-270 GCF_000690835.1 Fulmarus glacialis | reverse complement strand
TTCCATATCAACAAGACCAAAGTCCTTCTAGATGTGCCTGTTCCGCCCGGCACCCCAAATCTATAGTATTGCTGGGACTATTATAAGGAGGGAAACAGCGTTGATAGCTGATGAGGTAGGTGTCCTAGGAATGTGATCTTTGCTACCCCAAACCTGGGGGAATTCACATGGAATTTAAGCCCTTGAATTCCTGTTCTTTTGTTCTGGTACCAGATCTGTGTCTCCAGTGATTGTAGACTTTGATTCAACTGGGTATTGAAGCTTAAAAAA
>NW_009238300.1:0-270 GCF_000690835.1 Fulmarus glacialis | reverse complement strand
AAACTGCAAGGCCCCAAGGTGAAGATGCCAGAGATGCACATCACAGCTCCAAAGGTCTCTGTGCCAGATGTTGATCTGAACCTGAAAGGCACCAAAGTGAAGGGTGACGTGGATGTTTCCATTCCCACGGTAGGAGCTGATTTGAAGGGTCCTGAACTAGAGCTCAAAGGTCCCAAAGTTGACATTGGAACACCAGATGTGGACATTCATGGTCCAGAAGGCAAACTGAAGATGCCTAAGCTGAAAATGCCCAAGTTTGGGGTGCCCGGC
>NW_009238299.1:0-269 GCF_000690835.1 Fulmarus glacialis | reverse complement strand
ATAATTATTCCAAACAGACAAATAATCCATCTGTCCCTAGAATTGGTTCTCTAATTGTGGGTGCAAAAGCTGCTGTCTGTCCTCATCCAGACTGCCCATCTTGGGCCGCTCTTGGTCTATATTTCCAACAGAGGCCACCTCAGGCCAGTTTAATTGTCATAACCGTAAGGCCCGTTTTGTTGAGAGGCCATGAGTCCCACCTATTTTCAGCGCACTCCTTTGGAACGTCTTCGAAGGCCGACCCCTTCACTATACAAAGTCCTCCTCCC
>NW_009238298.1:0-270 GCF_000690835.1 Fulmarus glacialis | reverse complement strand
CCCATGGTGACCCCGTCCCCAAGGGTGACCCCAGGGTGACCCTGTCCCCATCCTCCGGGTGTCCCCATCCCTGCAGTGTCCCCAGGGTGTCCCTGTCCCCAAGATGTCCCCTGGAACATCCCCGTGCCACCCCTGTCACCGGGATGTGCCATGTCCCCAGGGTGTCCCCATGCCACCCCTATCCCAGGGGTCCCCAACCCCAGAGGGACCCCAGGGTGTCCCCATCCCCGGGATGTCCCTGGGGGTGTCCCCAAGGTGTCCCCATGCCAC
>NW_009238297.1:0-270 GCF_000690835.1 Fulmarus glacialis | reverse complement strand
CCCGAGCTCCTCCTCTCCTTGGCCGACTTTGAGGTGAGACCCCATCCCCACGTCTCCTTGTCCCCACCCTGTCCCCTGGAGCTGCTCCGTGTCACCTCCCCAACCCATCAAGTTCCTCAAGAACCACTTGGAGGAACATCACCCAACCCCGAGATGTGGAGCAAGGTGTCCCCACCCTGATTTGTCCCCCAATTTGGGGGTTGGTGGCTTCATCCAGATCTTCTTGTCCTCCTCGGGTGGTGGCACCCGTAGCTGGTGAAGATCATCCTG
>NW_009238296.1:0-269 GCF_000690835.1 Fulmarus glacialis | reverse complement strand
GTGTCTCTCACAAGTCTATTTACACTACAGCACTTTTCTAGTTCCCATGATGGACCCTTGGAAGACTGACAATTTTTGCATTACCACAGCCCAAATTATTCTATATTGGATCCAACCACATGACAAGAGTATAAACAGATCTGGGAAATCTGAAGACGTGTCATATGTTGGCAGCATATGACACAAGCCAGCAAGCAGCCTGTTTTGACCACAATCACATCTATGCAAGGTTATTGAGAACTTTGTCAAATGACATCCCTGGTTCCAAT
>NW_009238295.1:0-270 GCF_000690835.1 Fulmarus glacialis | reverse complement strand
CCTCCTCCTCATCCCCCCACGGCCACGCACGAAGCCCCGTGGGGACATCAGGCACCGCAGGCTGCAGGTCCAGCCCGGGAGCCTTTGGTCTGTGCCGAGTTCACCCAGGGAAGGCTCCTGCCTGGCACCGGCTTTCACCCTTAAAGGCTGCGGTTTGTCTCTGGCGAGAGGAGCCCTGGCATGTCCCCTGTCACCGTCCCTCCACCACGTGTCCAGACTTGGCTCCAGCGAGCGGGGAGCGTGGCTGCGGCAGCTCTCCCACGGCACGGC
>NW_009238294.1:0-269 GCF_000690835.1 Fulmarus glacialis | reverse complement strand
GAAAGACAGTCTCCAAGCTGCTGAAGCTGGGCACTGACTCTGAATTGATAATTATGAGAAAAATGTAACTAACTTGTGAGATCTCTCACTATGGTGGGTATCCCTTCTTGAGTTTCATGAATTTGGTTGTTCTGAAAGATGATATTGAGGAGTAGCAGGAAAGAAATGTCATTTGTGAATAAATCTCTTCTCTACGTAGGTCTGCCTTTCTGCTTTAGTGGTCCTGGATGAGTGTGTAGACCTTGTACAAGAACACTCTGTATGCGCTT
>NW_009238293.1:0-269 GCF_000690835.1 Fulmarus glacialis | reverse complement strand
CTTGTGCAGCATGTGCGGGGTATCACAAGCTCGCAGTCGCAGTAGTTGGAGAAGGGAGTTGGAGTAAGGTAGAGTGCTTGATGTGTGTGACCTTTCATTTCATGGCACGTGATTCTACTTTCTACATTGCCGCGAGAGATCTGCTTGCTGCTCAGATAGAAAAGTGCAATCGCGGCATGCGCGACCGCGTGATGGAATGAATGAGGTAACTCTGTTGCTACCTCTCCTCTGCTTCATCACAAACGGAAGCCACACGACGTGCTGCTACC
>NW_009238292.1:0-268 GCF_000690835.1 Fulmarus glacialis | reverse complement strand
AGTTAGTATTATATTTACTGTTTGACGTGGGGAAGGAGTTGTTGTCTGGAGACTGTTTAGTGACAGTCCAGTCTGTTTTCTGTGCAAGGCCTGTGTTTCTCTCTGCGCCCTCCTTGTGTGCATGCCCTGCTAAGGCAAACAAAACAGGGTCTCTCCTTCTGCATCGTGTGGGCCACTAGAGGCCATCCTATACCTCATAAAATAAAGTAGCAAAGCATATAGGAATAAAGGACAACAGCAAGGAATCATAGAAGATTAAGTAAAGTCC
>NW_009238291.1:0-268 GCF_000690835.1 Fulmarus glacialis | reverse complement strand
GGGGAAGAACATACTGATGCAATCTCCACAACCAAAAGAAGGTTGAAAAGATACAAAAGACATGGAAGGGCTGGATCAACCTGCAGAGGGTGGAAAAAACTCCTTTCCCCTAATTTTGGACTTGTATCACTTTCCTACAATCTACGGCTCCTTCCAAGAAAGACAGAAGGGTTTTTGGCAACTTTGTTTCCTGGTGACAAAATGTAAAACCCAAGAACTCATCCAGACACAATGTGAGGCTTAGAATGAGAATGGAAATACCTGCCTT
>NW_009238290.1:0-269 GCF_000690835.1 Fulmarus glacialis | reverse complement strand
CCTGGGCGGGTTGAGCTGTCTGGGGCAGTTGGTTGTGTTTCCCGTCTCCGTGTTTAATGTCAAGGAGAAACTGTTTTTTCCCTCCGAAGTCAGACTGGGCAAGAGCCGGTATCTCTTAAACAGGCCGCTCTGCACAGTGGTTTGGTGGTGGTTACCTGTGTCTGTGTAGCTGGCTTTTGACGGGAGGCGAGCACGGCCCTCCACTATAAAACTGAAATGTGTTGAGCCCTCCTCTCTCCCAGAGCTTCCTGTGCCTGGCCGGGGGCTGG
>NW_009238289.1:0-269 GCF_000690835.1 Fulmarus glacialis | reverse complement strand
CCTGGTCTCGAGGGGATGGGGATATCCCCCTGCCCCATGGTGCTGCGGGTCTGGAGCTGCATTTTTGGAGCATCCCAGGTGGCCTGGGCTGACCGCAGCGGTGGTTGCCTTTCCCCCCGGCTGTGTCCCTGATAGATAAAGGTGACCTGGTGGAGATTTACCTACTGGACACCAGCGTACAGAGCACCCATCGGGAGATCGAGGGCAGGGTGCTTGTGACCGACTTCGAGAGTGTCCCCGAGGAGGACGGCACCCGCTTCCACAGGCAG
>NW_009238288.1:0-269 GCF_000690835.1 Fulmarus glacialis | reverse complement strand
CCACCCCGTCCCGAGGGGCCGGATCCGGGCACGGAGGCGCTGGGAGCGGCGCCCGGCCCCGCCGCTCACCCATGATCTCCAGCTGGACGTGCAGGAAGCTCTCCGCCTCGTCCCGCAGGGTGCTGTGGGAGCGCAGCGGCACCGGCAGGAACCCGTACACCTCCCGGTTGCAGACAAACATCTGGACCTCTGGAAATTAAGCCGGGCTGGAGTTAAACGGGGCTGAAGTTAAAGTTAAGCCAGGCCGAAGTTAACGCCAGGCTGAAGTT
>NW_009238287.1:0-268 GCF_000690835.1 Fulmarus glacialis | reverse complement strand
CAGGCTGGTTATGCTCGGGCAAAAAGGGCAATTAAATCAAGCCGGGGGGGTCCAGCACGCTGCTCATCACCCCCGAGCCACCCCCCGCGTGGGTGTGTTTCTACCTTCACCTCCTGTTTCGCCTCCTGAAGGCAAAGGGACAGAGGTGTTGAGCTGGTGCTGCCCGGGTGCTGGGAAGGTCCAGGCTCCTAAATGCCACCGTGATCCTCTCCCAAGAGCCGCTGTCAGTCCCTGGACAGCGTGGGATCCCCCTTCTCCCCTCCTGACC
>NW_009238286.1:0-269 GCF_000690835.1 Fulmarus glacialis | reverse complement strand
CATTTCACACACATTCAATACCGATCTTTCTGTCTCTCTCTGTTTTTCTCTCCTTTCCCGTTTCTCTCCCTCCTCCCACAGAAAGCTGCGTTTGCCAGAAAGACTGGAAATTTTACAAACACGACGATATAATTAGCAGACACTCACCGGAGCCCCCCCCGCCCCCAGCGCTGTGCAAACATTAACTGCTTAATTCCGAGGGGGGCCGACACCTGCCCTGCCGCGGGGGTAGGGACCGGCGGGATCTCAGCGCCGTGTTTTTTACTCTT
>NW_009238285.1:0-269 GCF_000690835.1 Fulmarus glacialis | reverse complement strand
TCATGACAATTAATCATTCAATCCCTCATCAGCAACTTTTGCCAAATGTCACCCTGCTCTTGATCAAATGAGAAGGGAAAATGAAATGAATCAATTCAGCACCCTGGTATTTGTGCCTATTTTTTTTTTTGGGGGGGGTGTTGGTGGGTGGTTGGAGTTGGAGATCGCCCAGCAGCCGGGCTGCCCCGCTCTGCCCACGCGCTTGGGGGCCTGGGGCGCCTGTCCCGGGTCCGGGGGGCACCCGGCACCCTCCAAGGAGCCCCCCCAGG
>NW_009238284.1:0-269 GCF_000690835.1 Fulmarus glacialis | reverse complement strand
AGGAATGATCAGGTATGTAAAGAATCTTTTTTTTCCCCTTTGCACTCCTCCCCCACCTCACTTCAGGAGACCTCGGACCACAGCGGCCTTTGGCTCTTTTCCTGGAGAGCCAGATATAGTGACAGTACCACATCAAAATGACCAAATGATGAGAGGAAGATTCACCATCCCATCACATACAACAAGGAGGGGTTTACTTTGCAGTAAAACTGGCCAGTCACTAAGTATGTCACATTCTGTTTTGTCTGACTGTGGCTGGTCTTGTCCAG
>NW_009238283.1:0-268 GCF_000690835.1 Fulmarus glacialis | reverse complement strand
TATCCTGGGAAGAATATAGGGAAGCTGCCTGGATGTGTAGGGATGGCATCAGGAAAGCTAAGGCACAGCTGGTGATGAATCTGGCAGGGGATGTGAAGAATAGAACTGTGATTACAGTCAGCCAACATGGCTACACGAAGGGCAAATCATGCCTGGCTAATTCTACAATGGAGTGACTGCATCAGTAGAAAAGGTAAGAGATATGGATGTCATCTACCTGGACTTCTGACACAGTCCTCGGCCTTTGACACAGTCCCACACAACATCC
>NW_009238282.1:0-269 GCF_000690835.1 Fulmarus glacialis | reverse complement strand
CCCCCCCAAAAAAATTAATCTCTCTCAGTAATGAAGGCTGACCTGAACCTGCTGTCTGTAGGTGTAGATTAGCATGAATCTATAATGGACTGGCCCTACAGCTTCTGCATGTCCCTTTCAGTACTTAACAAATAAATGAAGCATGTGAGTACTATCTGAGTGACTAGTGTTCAATTCATGGAGCTTGTAGCTCTCTAACCTTGCCTCAAGAGTACAGAGTATTACCTTGTCGTTCCTTGCCTTTTGTGTTTATATTCATTGGCTTTGAG
>NW_009238281.1:0-269 GCF_000690835.1 Fulmarus glacialis | reverse complement strand
GGGGGCAGCGGGGCAGACGGAGCCAATCCTCGCTCCATCCTCGCTCCAGACAGAGCCTTTGCTGTGGGGGCAGGGAAAGGACTTTCTTTGACTGAGACTTTTTCCCTCCCCGAGATGCCCTGGCTGCCATGTGAGTGGAGGCACATTGCTCACGCCGGCAGGGAGGCGGGGTGGGGGAGCCGCCCTCACCCCGAGAGCTGTTCACAGCCACCCGCCGACGCCTGCGGAGCACGCCCTGCTGCCGTTCGACTCCCTCGCTGCATCCGCTG
>NW_009238280.1:0-268 GCF_000690835.1 Fulmarus glacialis | reverse complement strand
GGTTGCTCAGGACCACATCCAGTCAGGTTGTGAGTATCTCCAAGGATGGCAACTCTAGAACCTGCCTGGGCAACCTTGTCCTGTGTTTTTACAGTGAAAAAGTTTTTTATCATGTTTCTCAGTTTGTGTCTGTTGCCCTACCACTGGACGCTATTAAGAAGAGCCTGGCTCCATGTTCTTTACTTCCTCCCATCAGGTATTTTTCCATACTGATAAGATCTCCTCCTGAGCTTTATTTTCTCCAGGCTAAACAGTTGCAGCTCTCTCA
>NW_009238279.1:0-268 GCF_000690835.1 Fulmarus glacialis | reverse complement strand
AAAAAAAAAAAAAAAAGACACAAACCTGTAATTTAAGGTTAAATCTGCTTTTGGAATACCTGCGGTCTAAGGAAAGCAGAGTTTATTCTAGAGCAGTGGAAGAACTTTGCAAAAATTAGACATTTTCTTCCTTTTAATCTTGAGATGAAGGAAATTTTGGAAAATGAAGTATCTTGAACTGTGGGATTTTCTGTGGGATTTCTGAGGATTTAGTTAGGCATGCTGTTTCCATTAAACTAAAAGGATTTGGGGTACTTAAGTCCTTTAG
>NW_009238278.1:0-268 GCF_000690835.1 Fulmarus glacialis | reverse complement strand
TGATGCAAAGGTAACTGATCTTGGGAAAACATGATTGCTCTCAGACACTTCTTGTTAATAACTTGTCATAATAATGTTCATCATTGCTGTTCTCCAAGCACTTCCAAGCCAGGAAACATTGCCTTGACCAAAAACTGTGTTCCTCCCCAATGACAGAAAAGGAGAGGGACAGAGAATGAAAGAGAGAAAGCAAGAGAGGAGAGAAGGGAGAGAGGGAGAGGAAGGGGGAGAGGGAGAAGGAGGGGGAGAGGGAGAGGGAGAGGGAGAG
>NW_009238277.1:0-268 GCF_000690835.1 Fulmarus glacialis | reverse complement strand
CCTCGGGAGCTGGTGCGTATAAACGTGTCTTCGGCTCTGGGACGAGCCTCACTGTTAGGCCACGTAAGTCCCACACTGTTCCTATGCTTTCTCTTTTCTTTGAGGCCTTTCTTGGGATGGTTGAGAGCAGCAGCGTGGCTGGGTGTTTGATCATTTATGTGTGACCATATCTAGTGATGGACTTTGCTTTAAGGGAATGTGCCCGCTTGGTTCAAAACAACTCTTCTTGCTCTTAGTTTGCCTGGAATGGACAAAGTGGCCACACACC
>NW_009238276.1:0-268 GCF_000690835.1 Fulmarus glacialis | reverse complement strand
TCCCTGCAGGCCTGGGGTTCTGGGGTGTCCCCAGAGCCCCAGGGGTCCCTGCAGCCCCCGGGTGTTTCATGCCTTGCACCACTCCTGGGTCGGGATCTGGCTTTTCCCTGGCTTTCCTGCTTCTCGCTGTGTCCCTCAAAGGGGAGGCAGCCTGGCCAGAGCTAGCATGACCTGATGTCTCTCAGGTCGTAACACCTTCCTGCTCCCATCCTGGGACGATCTTCCCCTCCCAGCCACCATCTCCTAATGCTGTGTGGCAGCTTTAACG
>NW_009238275.1:0-268 GCF_000690835.1 Fulmarus glacialis | reverse complement strand
GGCTGGATCTGGTGGAGGATCCCATGTTCCCCTCTGCAAGAGCCTGTCGGTGACCCAAGGCTGGTTATTCCTCCACTCCTGTCACCCTAACTACCTGTTAGGTTTCATGGTCCTCCTTGGCTGATGCTCATCACTTCAAATTCAGTTAACATGGTGCTTACAGAACACGACATCATGTGTAAGCATGACATACATGGTGTGTCCTACCAGAGGTTGTGCAACATGATGCTCCAGAGCAGCTACTACTTTTAATGCCCAACAGCAGACC
>NW_009238274.1:0-267 GCF_000690835.1 Fulmarus glacialis | reverse complement strand
CTCCCAAACCAGTCCCCTCAGATGCTGCTGTGGGTGAGCAAGTACAAAGTTCGCGAGGATTCGGGGAGGTTCTCCTCTGCATTGTCTGTGGAGACCTCCCAGGTGCTTCTGCGTGTGCGGGGTGCTGAGCTCCAGGACAGCGCTGCCTATTTCTGTGCACTGAGCCCACACTGGTGCCCAGAGCTTGCAGCACTGCACAGGAACGTGGGGGGTGCTCTGAGGAGCGGTTCCCTCCCTGCCACCGCTTGCATGTAGCTCTGAGCTCAG
>NW_009238273.1:0-268 GCF_000690835.1 Fulmarus glacialis | reverse complement strand
GGGGGATGTGCAGGGGAAGGGGGAGCAGGGGGAAACAAAAGGGGGGGAGACAGAAAGGGGTGTAAGTGGGGCCGGTCGGCTGTAAAATGGGGCTGGTGAGTACGCTTGTCTGGCCGAGCCCTGTGCCTGATCACTGCAGTCCAGCCCAGCTTCTCCTATCTTCTTATTAAACCTTTTCTTAAGCATCTCTCTGCATATGCATCTCTCTGTCCCGCGTGAACGTGTGCTGCAAGGACTCGGTGCCAGCTACTGGTGAGACCTGTGTGTG
>NW_009238272.1:0-268 GCF_000690835.1 Fulmarus glacialis | reverse complement strand
GCACTGGCTGGCACAGAGGGCAGGTATCGGCAATGGGGATCTTCGGCAAGAGGGATCTGCTGCACCGCTGCCCGGATGTCTGTTACCAATATTCAGCCACGTTTGTGTTCTTTCACTCCACCACCATCCATTATGTATGGCCAGAATGGATTAGTGGGGCTCGGTTACACATGAGAAATTCAATCGAGGGGCTGGAATAAAATCAAGAAGCAGCAGATGGAAGCCTTTAAACACCAATCGCCCCGCGAGGATCCATTACACATTCAGC
>NW_009238271.1:0-267 GCF_000690835.1 Fulmarus glacialis | reverse complement strand
CCCCCGGCGCGACAGGACCACCAGACAAACAACTCCAACAGTGAACAGACAGCACCTTGGGGAAGGAGGTGCCCTGGTCTCTGGTGACCTGGGGGACCAGGATACCACTTCACTCCTCTTCCTCACACGTACCAACCAGCTACAGATACGAAGCCTTGGCAGCGGACAAAACCAAAGAGCAAGATTCACAGGAGAACCGGCACCAGCAGCACATACTGAAAGCTGCAAAAGGAAGCCTCGAGTGCTAGTAGTGGGTGACTCTCTGCT
>NW_009238270.1:0-266 GCF_000690835.1 Fulmarus glacialis | reverse complement strand
TGTAACAGGCTGAGGTATCCATCCCTCCTCTCTTCAGGAACGTATCCAACATTTCACTCAAGCTTTGCCCTCAACAGTCCCCGTAGAGCAGTACCACCACTGTCTTCTGCAAGTTGCAACGCAAGAGGAAGAGCAGCTGAGCTCCTCGTACAGTTCTGCTGTATGACAACAGCTTGTGGGAGGTACACAGCAACAGATTATTCATCTGACACAGGAGAACGTTTCTCACACAGAAGAAAACGTGAATCATATAAGATATAATAATT
>NW_009238269.1:0-267 GCF_000690835.1 Fulmarus glacialis | reverse complement strand
GCAGCCCTTTTTAGTACCTGCTCGGGGACAGCAGCAACCCTCTCACCAGGGACAGTGAGGCCATGCCAATCCCGCTGATTCTGGATCCCTTTGCTCACACAAGTCTCCTGCTGATGCCACGGACAAGAGGCCCAGCAAGGGAGGAGCTCATTACCATTGTAATGTTGCTGGTGCTGGGCGAAGAAAGCCAGGAGGTGTCCGCAGCTTCCTGTTCGCTTTGTCGCTGTGGATGCTCTGGATTATCCTCTGGCAGCGTCGTGCCTAACC
>NW_009238268.1:0-268 GCF_000690835.1 Fulmarus glacialis | reverse complement strand
CCTAAATGATTCTATGACTCTATGATTCTGTGACTCTGCAGTGAGTCTGCTGGGGCTGAGGGTGGCCTGGGCACAAGAATGTGGTCTGAATTTATCAGTCACTTCCCATGAGTCATTGGGCAGGCACACAAGTTTTGGTCATTACTAATAGCCATTCCTTACAAACCACCTTTCCCAGTCCACTCCTCCAGTCCTTGACTTGGTCTTTGTGCACACACAGATCTACTCCTCATTGCTGTAGGGCTGTTGTGGTTTAACCCGGCAGGCA
>NW_009238267.1:0-266 GCF_000690835.1 Fulmarus glacialis | reverse complement strand
CTGGAAGGGATCAGAATTTGCAGGAAAGGTTTCCCCAGCAGAGTTCTCTATGCTGACTTCAAACAGAGGTAAAAGCGCTGCGCTTCTCAGCATCATTAAAAGCAACATTGGTTCATTCATACAGGTTCATTCAGGCTGGACTCTGCTGTCAAAAATAGCTATATATGAGCTGGTGGGATTCGGTAGCTAGTGTGTGTTGGTTGGGAAAAAAACAGCCTATCTTCCTCTTTCTCTTTTCACAGATACAAGGTGCTTAATGCCAGTGC
>NW_009238266.1:0-267 GCF_000690835.1 Fulmarus glacialis | reverse complement strand
TTCAGGATAAACCTGCTCCAGTGTGGGCTGTCCCCATGCCACAGTTCTTTCGGGGAACAGCCCATTTTGGGGACTGAAGTCAGGCAGAAGTGTCCCTGACAGGTCAGGGTCTGCAGCCATGGGGCTGGACATACATGTGTTCAGCTCGTCCAGCTCTCGCTTGTGACACTGCCGGGCCTGGCAAGTGCTTCCACCCCAATAAATACACAAGCTATGTTACTTTAACAACAAGCATAACCCTAAAATGGATTTTGCCCTGCTCTAGGT
>NW_009238265.1:0-267 GCF_000690835.1 Fulmarus glacialis | reverse complement strand
AAATGTACCACCACGAACCTGACACGCTTTCCCTGGGTGGGAGAGCACTATTCAGACACGCGCAGGCTCCATCTAGAGCAACTGGGACAGTTTTATAGGCTGTGTCCTTCTCTGTGATAGAAGAACGAGAGTTGGAGCACCACCCAAGAGTCAGAGCATCCCCCAACTGGAGCGACATGTGTGGGTCCTGGGATTGGAAGAATGTAATTCCAGAATTAGATAACCAAACTTAGTGTACTATTGCAACACTACAGGCTTGGGGAAGAG
>NW_009238264.1:0-268 GCF_000690835.1 Fulmarus glacialis | reverse complement strand
CCAGACCAGACCAACTCCTGCTGGTTTGCCGCGTCACCGGCTTCTACCCACGGCCCATCAGCGTGGCCTGGCTGCGGGATGGCCAGGAGGTGCCGCCGGGCCCGGTGCTCAACACCAGTGCCATCCTGCCCAACGCCGATCTCACCTACCAGCTCCGCAGTGTCCTGGCCGTGGCCCCCCATGACGGGCACAGCTACGCCTGCCGCGTGCGCCACCGCAGCCTGGGCACCCGCAGCCTCCTCATCCCATGGGGTAGGTGACACCCATG
>NW_009238263.1:0-266 GCF_000690835.1 Fulmarus glacialis | reverse complement strand
GAGAGCAACCAGTTGAACTGGCTTTTATATTGTCTTCACACTGCCTCAGGGCCCAAAGGCAGCCACTGCATAAACAACAATTTTCCTGTATGCTCCTAATGAACGGAAACAACCCAGATAATGACATGGGATGTGTTGCTAGTTCCCTCTACACTGCCTTTGCATTTTCTGCTTTATGTCATGTCCATTCCATCACGCATGGAGTGCTGGGATGAGAGTTCCCATGCTTTCTGGGAGAAGGATGCATCAGTGCAGGCAGAAGACAC
>NW_009238262.1:0-267 GCF_000690835.1 Fulmarus glacialis | reverse complement strand
GCAAAGGGTGGCATTTTCAGAGACACGGAGGGCAGGTAGGAGCGGGTCACTTGCCTGTCCTGTGCCCCTTCGATGGGCTCCCAGCATCAAACCTCGCCGGGAATTACGAGGTTTGCTTGGGGCTTGCGGCTCTATCTCACACGGCCGACCCTGCTGGAAAGGGGGTGGGTGCAGGGATGGCCTTTGCTGGCGAAAGCTTCGCCTGGCCACCTCGCTGCATGTGGGGCATCCAGGTCTGTGAGTCCTCGTTTTTGAGGAGGCTGGGGG
>NW_009238261.1:0-268 GCF_000690835.1 Fulmarus glacialis | reverse complement strand
CCAGTTACGGTTCCTGCCACCCTAATGTGCGCTGGCTGCTCAGCCATCACCACGGGCACTCCTGTGGTTAGCTTGAACCTGGGTTTCATGTTCTACTGGAGCGCGGCGGGGCTGCAGCACGTGCCTGCCAGGGCGGCGTGAGGTTGTGTGCGAGGCCATGGCTCAGTCTGGGAGGTGAGCAGTGGGATGAGCGATGGGATGAGCCGGGAGGCAGCGCGAAAGGGAAACGCAGTCCCTGGCAAGACTCCACGGAGCCTGGCGCTGATCC
>NW_009238260.1:0-268 GCF_000690835.1 Fulmarus glacialis | reverse complement strand
GGACCCCAATCTCGGGGTGAAGGGGGTCCCTGGGATGCTCCGGGGGTGCTCGGGGGGTCCCTGGGATGCTCCGGGGGTGCCGGGGTGCCCAGGTGACGCCCCCCCAGATGGAGCACCCCTACAAGTCCAAGAAGGCGGTGTGGCACAAGCTGCTCTCCAAGCAGCGCCGCCGCGCCGTGGTCGCCTGCTTCCGCATGACGCCCCTCTACAACCTGCCCAGGTGGGCACTGGGGGGACTGGGAGGGACTGGGAGCTGCCGGCGGGGGGG
>NW_009238259.1:0-267 GCF_000690835.1 Fulmarus glacialis | reverse complement strand
CTCCCCCCCCAGCCGTACCGGCGGGGGAAATGTCGCTAATCGGTACACGAGGCACCGGCTGGCACTGCGACTCATCTCTGTGCCACTGTGCTCGTCTCATGAAGCTGAATAGCAACATAGACATGGGAAGAGTCAAGGTCAAACTCTGATTTTTAATGTTTTTCAAATGACATACTGGAAGAAGTTATTTTTAAAGACTCTCACTTCAGTTTTCCTTGTGCTCTCAGGTGCTTTTGAAGGAATTTCCTGACTAGCAGAACAGCCTCT
>NW_009238258.1:0-266 GCF_000690835.1 Fulmarus glacialis | reverse complement strand
GGACCGTGGGCTGCACACGCCCATGTATCTCTTCCTAGGTGCCCTGTCCTTCTCAGAGCTCTTTTACACCTTCTCCATCATCCCAAAGATGCTGTCTGGGTTAGTGCCGGGAACTCGAACCATTTCTTTCCTGGGCTGTGCTGCACAAATGAATTTCTCCTTCATGTTTGGCTTCATGCACTCTTTCTTCCTGACGGTGATGGGGTACGACCGGTACGTGGCCATCTGTCACCCCTTGCGTTACAACACCCTCATGACCTCCCGTG
>NW_009238257.1:0-267 GCF_000690835.1 Fulmarus glacialis | reverse complement strand
GGAGGCTGACAATGACCTGCAATGCAAGAGGACACAGCAACAAGCAGGTTACGCTGCTAAGGGAGTAGGAATCAACAAGAATTACCGGTGATGAAACAGCTGGCAAGGCCAAGGCACAAGAGGGGACGTAGCAAGTGGGAGGAATGGGAGCACGATGCTGTCTCGTGCAGACCTCAGAGGGGAGAGCAAGGTCAGCAAAACTGGGCTGTAGGCACTGTCAGCAAGTAATGCGAACTTTTGTTGTCTAAGTCTGGTCTAGAGAATGCA
>NW_009238256.1:0-267 GCF_000690835.1 Fulmarus glacialis | reverse complement strand
GACAAAGCCAGGAGGGTTGCCGTCCTCCATAGGTGCCTTTGGCTGCTGGGAAGCTCTTGTGGCTGTGGAGACAAGTGGCAAGGAAGAGGAGAAACCAGTCAGGGTATTTGGCGATGGTATGATTGCTCCCACATCGAGGACCTGGCTCAAGGAGAAAGTTTGCTAGTGGTCAGGTTGTTCTCAGCGCCTGGGATTCAATCAACCGTTGGAAGTCAGTGACCTGCAGCCACAAGGATGCTGTGGTGCCCATGCCGCAGTGGTGAGAGC
>NW_009238255.1:0-267 GCF_000690835.1 Fulmarus glacialis | reverse complement strand
AACCCCAGTAGAAATTGGGAGGCTACAGTGCATGTACTCTGTGCAGCCCCTGTACTCCCCAACTCAAAAATTACCAATGTCCCGCAGTATCTGATTTCTGCTGCAGCAGAACTTAAATTTCTGAAATAATAGCAGACTTGGAAAAATGGCACATTATTTCCAGAAGCCACTCCCCATATAATTCACCCATCTGGCCAGTCCGAAAGCCGGATGGGAAGTGGCGTCTAACAGTTGATTGTCGGCACCTAAATGCCAACACAGCTCCGC
>NW_009238254.1:0-266 GCF_000690835.1 Fulmarus glacialis | reverse complement strand
CAGGGAAGAAATCCCAGTCCGTGAAAATGCATGGCCAGAGTGAAGAGCTGCTCGTGCAGCCAGGAAGGACACTGCAGAAGAGGACCATCTGGAAACTTCTGCAACACGAGACCAATCCACGCTTTAAGCTTGTAACGCTAGGAAAAAGCGCCCTATTGGCGCTATGCTAATGAGTACAGGTGTTCAAGACCCTAGGGATGGCGCCTGAGGCACATGCTGTGCTCCTTGAGCACAAAGAAGACATTGAGACCCAAGGAAGGTCTAAA
>NW_009238253.1:0-266 GCF_000690835.1 Fulmarus glacialis | reverse complement strand
GGACTAGAAATCCATTGGGGTTTCCCTGCGCAGGTTTGAATCCTGCCAACTATGGGGTGCAGTCCCCTTTTGGGCTGCCTGCAAGGACCATGCTGCAACTGTGGGACTCGGCTCCACAGACACAGCCCCTCCAGCTGCACAGGGCACCCAGGGACTCAGGAAAACCCTGTTGCCTACCACATTTGTTCTTGCCTCCCCCTAGAAATGCCTCCATGGATGGGAAATTCTTCTCCCAATTGACAAAGTAGGCAAGTTGGTGGAAGAGA
>NW_009238252.1:0-267 GCF_000690835.1 Fulmarus glacialis | reverse complement strand
CATCTTCTGCAGGCAGGGCAGCCGACTCCCTTGGCAAGCACTCGGGGTAGGATTTCCAGGAATGTTTCGTTTCCTGACCTTTTCAAAGCAAACAGCCCAGAGGTAGCCGAGCTGTCCTCTGTCCGGTGGCAGCCTGCGGGGCCGCGCTCCGGCACGAGGGGAGGCAGCGGCAGGGACTGGGGTTTCGTTCACGCCTGGGCCAGGCTGGGGTCGCGGGGCTCCTTGGGGAGGGGGAGGCAGCTCTGCGGGCAGAGTTGTTGTTCCCTT
>NW_009238251.1:0-267 GCF_000690835.1 Fulmarus glacialis | reverse complement strand
ATGGGTGCAGGGAGTCCCTATATGGATGCAGAGGGTTCCCATATAGGTGGAAGGGGCCCTATATAGGTGCTGGGGTCCCAGCCCAGGTGTAGGGGTCCCTATATGGATGGAGAGAGTCCCTATATGGGTGCAGAGAGTCTCTATATGGATACAGAGGTACCTATATGGTCCTCTGGGTCCCCTGGGGTCCCTACATGGGTGCAAGGGTTCCTATATAGGTGAAGGGAGTCTCTATATGGGTGCTGGGGTCCCTGTGTGAGTTGTAGG
>NW_009238250.1:0-267 GCF_000690835.1 Fulmarus glacialis | reverse complement strand
GCTCCTCCACAGCTGGAGAGCCCTGGCCGGGCACGCAGGGTACGTGTGTTTGCACGTGTGTGTGCACATGCCTGGGGATGCGTGTGTGCACACGCGTGTGTCTCCCGTGTGTGTGCATGTGGCTGGAGGGGCCACACACGCATGCACATGTACGCTGGGTGCATCCGTGTGCGCGCACACGCATGTGAACCTGGTGTGTTTGCACCCGGTGCATGCGTGTGCGCATGTGCCTCCAGCATGTGTGTGTGTGTGCACTCAGGCATGTGC
>NW_009238249.1:0-266 GCF_000690835.1 Fulmarus glacialis | reverse complement strand
ACACCACAGAGTTACTAGCAGTATGTTAACAACACGCTAAGACCACGCTAACACACTGAGACCACGCCAAGCCCACGCTAAGCACATGCCAACACATGAAGCACTCACCAGCAACATACTAACAACACACTAAAACCCCACAAATCAACCCGAACGCCACAGGAACGCCAAACTATGGCCACGCCAAGCACACGTTAAAGCCACGCTAATGACATGCTAAGGATACATTAAGCACATACTAAAACCATGGTAACAACATGCTAAAG
>NW_009238248.1:0-266 GCF_000690835.1 Fulmarus glacialis | reverse complement strand
GAGCAGCGTTTGCTGAAGCCTTTCCCCTTCCCCACGCCAGGAATCCTCCCGGCACGGGGAAAGCCCCTTGGGGGTTGACGGTGCGTCGGTGGGCGAGGGTTGGCCGAGCCCCCTCGCTGGGGGCACCCGTGGGCATCGCACACCCGGGGAAAGTGCTACAGCCCCGAATGTAGGTCACGCACATACGTGCATCATCGTATACGTACGTCGACTTCAAAGAGCTGGGGCTCATCCTCGCCGATAACAAACCCGCGTGTGGCTGTTAA
>NW_009238247.1:0-266 GCF_000690835.1 Fulmarus glacialis | reverse complement strand
CAAGGGGGGACACTGAGGTGACACGGAGAGAGGGACAGAGACAGTGACGTGACATGGAGACACTCAGGTGACGTGGAGATGCTGAGGGAGGACAAAGACACCAAGGTGACACAGAGACGTGGGGTGACACGGAGACGTGGGGTGACACGGAGGTGACAACAGGGTACAGAGACAGGGAGGTGACACGGAGTGACATCAAGACATGAGGTGACATGGAGACACCAACGGGGGACGCAGAGACACCGAGGTGACACGGGACACGCCGG
>NW_009238246.1:0-266 GCF_000690835.1 Fulmarus glacialis | reverse complement strand
CTGGCCACATTCTTCTGGGGCTGGAAGAGTATGATGTGGAGCTTGGGGGTGAAGAGGCAGCCAAGGACCACGGTGCCGCTGAGGCTCACTGAGATGCACATGGTGGTGGTCTGGACCTGGAGACAGGGGTGGGCATCAGGTGCTCCTGCCACCAGTCCTCTGCCTCATGCAGGGCAGGATGAAGCCCTCCCTGTGGCACCAGCCAGCCCCACCAGGCCAAGGCTGCTGCCTGCACCCCCCCTGCATATCCCACCCTACACCAGGTC
>NW_009238245.1:0-266 GCF_000690835.1 Fulmarus glacialis | reverse complement strand
CTGCTCAAAGCAGGCCCAGCTCTGAGGTCAGACCAAGTTATTCAGTTTGTCAGATTAGACCAAGTTTATCCAGTCAGGCCATGACAACCTCCAGGGACGCAGAGTGCACTCCCTCTCTGGGCCCTTGTTCCAGTGCCAGCATGGTGAAAGATTTTCCTTATATCCAGTCTGAACTTCTCATGTTTCAACTTTAAGCTCCTTACCTCTTGACCAAAATGCATCGCTGTGAAGACCCTGGCTCCATCGCTGTGTCAACCTCCATGTAG
>NW_009238244.1:0-266 GCF_000690835.1 Fulmarus glacialis | reverse complement strand
AAAACTGCCCCAAATGCCCTCTCCAGCAGTCTTCCTCCTGGCCGCCCCAGCAGCTCCCGGGGGGTTTGGAGCCCGGCCTCGGGCACCCAGGTCACACTGGTGGCTGAGCCGGTGCCTGTGGGGATGACTGGAACTCATGGTGACGGTGATGGAGCTGGGCCAGCGTGGCGTGGGGCAAAGCTCAAGGCCTGCGGGGACAGACGGACCCTGCTCGCACCCCAGGAGTGCTCCGGTGCGTGGCATGCCCAGCTCGTGCGCGACCGGGG
>NW_009238243.1:0-266 GCF_000690835.1 Fulmarus glacialis | reverse complement strand
TGTCAGGTGGTTTGGGTTTCTCCATAAAGATACTCCCTTAACATACCTCAGTATACACCTGACCTATTGCCATGCTCCACTCCTGCATCCCCCCGCTTTGCGGAGTGGCCAACCCTTGCTGCTCGCTGGCAGGAGCTGTGTGGCAATTGTGCCTCAATTTCTGCAGGTAGAGTGAAAAGCCATTTACTTCTTTCAGAGTGTTCAGGTATCCACATTTCTAGGTGACCATCCCATGGACGGTCATGTTGGATGTGTAGAAATGGAGG
>NW_009238242.1:0-266 GCF_000690835.1 Fulmarus glacialis | reverse complement strand
CATGGGGCAGCTCTTGGTTCTGGCAGGGTCCAAACTGCCGGGGGCTGCATCCGCTGTCCCAGGAGGAGCTGAGCTCCTCGCTGGGCTGGGGGCCAGAGCTGACAACGAGGGGGAAAAATTGGGGAAAGCAGTGATGGGCATGACTGGGCTGTGCAAGCTCCATCCTTGCAGCTCTCTCAGATCCTCTGTTCCCCCTGTCTGGGCAGAGGGGCAGCTCGGGCAGGTGCCCCAGGACTGGAGCTGGGCTTTGGCCACTGTGTTTGACA
>NW_009238241.1:0-266 GCF_000690835.1 Fulmarus glacialis | reverse complement strand
TTCTCCTACCTTCTTGGCCTTACGCATCCTATGGTCATACACACAGCGCGGGCAATGAAAGGCGAGCAGAAGGAGCCATGGACACTAGAAATAGGCTTGTGCATGGCAACAAAAATGAGAAGTGAGGATAAAAACCAGAAGTGAGGATACTGCACTAATTGAAATCAGGGGCGGCATTTTGAAATGACCAACTCTCCACAGAGATGATAAAAAAGGGGAAGGAGATTGACAGAACATCCTTCAGGGATCCAGAGGGAGGACCTTGA
>NW_009238240.1:0-266 GCF_000690835.1 Fulmarus glacialis | reverse complement strand
CGGCTCCCGAGGGCATGCTGGCCGTGAAGCCCGAAGAAGCAGCCAAATGCTGTGGCAGGGAAGCGAGGGGAACACTTTGGATGGCGACCCAGGAAGGAAACGGCCATCCTGCAGGCCGGAGGCAGGGGCCTTAGCACAGCCGGCCCGCCTGTGTCTCCCAGCCATCGATAAAAAGACCGTGGAACTTCACGTGCTCTTTGAGCTCTTCTTCCCCGGCCCGCACTGCCCTGCTGCCCCCCAGACACCCGTAGGGTACCGAGTCTGCC
>NW_009238239.1:0-262 GCF_000690835.1 Fulmarus glacialis | reverse complement strand
GAGCTGCTCCGGGGCAGGCACTGCCCTGGTCCCACAGGGCTCTGCCAGGTGGCTGCCAGCGAATGGGCTTAGTGGGACCTGCGGGGTGATGAGACACAAGGACCTCCTATGCCAGGAACGCTCTGCCCCACTGGGGTGACGTAGCCGTGGTGGGGGATGTGGGGATGGACGCTGCGTCCTGGTGAGGGTCCGAGCTCTGGTGTCTGGCTCCCAGGCAGGCGGGCTGCGGGTGCCGGGGCTCTGGGCAGGGGCTCTCCTGCTG
>NW_009238238.1:0-266 GCF_000690835.1 Fulmarus glacialis | reverse complement strand
CGGCAGCAGTGCCTCCGACGGCACAGCCGCCTCGCTGGCTGCTTCTCTGCTTCCTCCTGGGCATGGGCTGAGCTCAGGGCTGACACCCAACGGGGACCCCCACTCTGCCCCTGGCACCCAGAGCGGGAGCAGACCCCTGGTGCCAGGGGCACCGGGTGGGCTGGCAGGAGATGCTGGAAGTGCTCAGACATGGTCTCTTGAAGACGAGGTGGCCTCAGGGATGGCTGCACCTTCAGGAGAAGCGTCCCCCCATGTCCCCGTGTCCC
>NW_009238237.1:0-265 GCF_000690835.1 Fulmarus glacialis | reverse complement strand
TTAGTGGGATCAACTGCTTGTGTTGGAAATGAATGCCTGGGACAAAGGATACAAATCAGGAGCTCACAGAAGGGCCAGCTAAGGCAGCGGTGATGTGGGTTAGTTTGTGAGGGAGGGATGATGCAGACAGATGGGTGTGCTGTTGTGCAGTTTCAGCTGCTGTCACTTCCATATTGGTTTTTGGGGGTTTAGGACTAATAGAGTGTACCTGTACAACACAACATTGTGCAGAGCCCACAAGCTCTTTCTGGAACTAAGAGCAGAC
>NW_009238236.1:0-266 GCF_000690835.1 Fulmarus glacialis | reverse complement strand
TCCAACCTTAATGATTCAATGATTCTATATTTCATTAAAATAAAAAAATCTTAATAACTGTTTAAACCAGTGTAAAAATAGTATAAGCTACACTTTCCAGTCTGAGATTACCTACAGGCAGAAGGCAGTTTGGGAGGGCTAATTCAGTATCTAAGTCAGGATAAAGCTCCAGGGTTTTAAAAGAGTTAGGTGAGGAAATACCTGGATAACTGTTTTTGGTTCTGTTTTGCCTTTAAAATTATTATCATTATTATTATTATTATTAT
>NW_009238235.1:0-266 GCF_000690835.1 Fulmarus glacialis | reverse complement strand
GGTGCCAGGGATAACTCTGTGGTACAGGTCCTGGAGGGGCCAGGCAGGGACGAGGCAGAGCTGGACCTGCTGGTCAGTAGCAAGAAGGAGCTTCTGGGGGAGGTGGTAATCAGAGGCAGCCTTGGCTGTAGTGACCACGAAGTAGTGATGGTCAAGATCTGGGGCAGAGTGAGGATTAGAGACTAGTAGAGGACAGACCCCAGACTTCAGGAAAAGAAGGAAACTTTGGCATGTGCTAAAGCAAAACTAAAATAAGGGGGCAGGGG
>NW_009238234.1:0-266 GCF_000690835.1 Fulmarus glacialis | reverse complement strand
CTCCTAATCCCCCCCCGAGTCCCTCCCAGTGCCTCTTAGTCCCCTCCCAGTGCTCCCAGTGCCACTCACGAAGCGGATGTGCTTGGGCATCTTGACCTGGGTGACGATCCCCCCCCTCACGTAGTCCCCGAACCCACTGGTGTCCCCGATGCTGAAAGTGTACGGCCCTGGGGGGAGGGGCTGTCACCAGGGGACCCCGGCGTCCGGGAGACCCCCCCCCAAGGGACCCAGGCGTCTGGGGCACCCTATAGAAGGGACCCAGGCGT
>NW_009238233.1:0-266 GCF_000690835.1 Fulmarus glacialis | reverse complement strand
AGGAGATGCCTGGGAGGAGTCTTGGGCAGATCCCAGAGGAGACAGTTGCCTCCAAAAGGGAGAAAATATTTCAGAAATCTTCCCTGGAGGAGTCTGGGGCTGTTACCCGGGATCTCATGTCCCTAAAGCAGACGTTAAAAGAGTCCGGGGGATGCCTGGGAGGAGTCTGGGGCTGATTCCACAGGAGAGAGTTTCCTCCAAAGGAGAAAAAACATTTTGGGAAGCTTCCTTGAAGATGTCTGGGGCTGCTACCCAGGATCTCAGGT
>NW_009238232.1:0-265 GCF_000690835.1 Fulmarus glacialis | reverse complement strand
TGTCTTCAAACAGTAGACCCCACTAAAGCTATTTGTCACTCAGGAGGCAAAGATTCAACTATTCTCCCTGCCCATAGCCAAAGATTAGTTTTTTAATGACTTCTAATAGAAATTGATAAATATACATTTCAAGCGATGCCCAAAATTATCTAAGTTTCACAAGCATTTGAGACCTTGCTGGAAGACATGCCCTTGCTACTGAGAAGCAAATAGGAAATATAATTTTGTCACAACCCAGATGTCATCAGAGCAAAGGGGGTTTTGT
>NW_009238231.1:0-266 GCF_000690835.1 Fulmarus glacialis | reverse complement strand
AGCTCCTGCCTGGCGCTGGCGAGGGTCTGCCGGCACAGCTCGACTCTGCCTGGCCAGGAGATGAGGAGGAGGAGGTGACCTGCTCCCTTGGGCACGGTCAGAAGGACCGTCAGCTCCCCCGCCACGGTGGGACTGGCACGGCTGGGGTGGGGAGGACAACGCCAAACCCGAGCTCTCCCGCGGTCCCCGGTGCCACCGTCTGTGCAGTCACGTCCCCAGCCACCATCGCTTTAGGTAGCGCAGTGCTGGCTTCTGCAGAGCCCTCT
>NW_009238230.1:0-266 GCF_000690835.1 Fulmarus glacialis | reverse complement strand
GTTCCTGGGGCCCTGGTTTTGTTGCTCGGGCTCCCTCACGCCATCGGCTCAGGCGCATGCACGGTGCCCGGGAGCAACGTGCAACAAGAGTTACACCTTCTTCCCCTGTGGATGTCGTTGACCGCATCTGGCTTTGGTTTGCCTTGGTTGTCTCTGATTTGCCTTATTATCATATAAGTGTTTGTGAAAAGGGAAAAGTCTAATCTTTACTTGCGGTGGGTGAGGAATTGTTTGGACGGTCGCCTCCAGAGGGTAGTGGTCAATGG
>NW_009238229.1:0-266 GCF_000690835.1 Fulmarus glacialis | reverse complement strand
ATTGGATTCATTTTGGCACATTCTTAATGGTATATACAGTCATAAAAACGAAGTTCTTTCTAGCTCAACTGTGAAGACAGCAGTGTGAGGTTTGACATCCTTGAGCATCTTTAGACATCCTCAACGCTTCGCGTATTAGGTTATTTCTGATTGCTGCCCCAACTACTAGCATGAACGGTCTCACTTCAAATGTGCAGTTAGAGCCTCCTCCGAAATGCTTAATCGGTATAACTGATTACATAACTTACCTGCCTAATGCTTAACAG
>NW_009238228.1:0-265 GCF_000690835.1 Fulmarus glacialis | reverse complement strand
CCCAGATCAACAAGTGGCCCAGGAAAAGGTGTGTGCGGGGGTGAGTGCACCATCACACCATTGCAGGTGCTATTACAGATGCAGATGGCATGGCAGAGGCAGATATTGTGGTACCATCAGAAATACAGGACCGGTACCATCACAGGCACCATCACAGATACCGATATAATTACAGACACAGAGAGCCATTAAATATGCAGAAACAATTAGAGATGCAGGCACAAAATAGAAACAATTGGCGATACCATTACAGAATCCATTGCAG
>NW_009238227.1:0-266 GCF_000690835.1 Fulmarus glacialis | reverse complement strand
GGGACATGGGGACGGGGGTCTTGGACCCCTCACCCTGGCCAGGGGATTGGAGATGCCCCCTGGGCGGTGGCAGTGCAGGGCCTGATCCTGTCTCTCTCCTGCCACCCTGTGCGGTGACCTGCAGGCCTGTCCCAGCCGTGGGGCAGCACTGGCCCCGGTGCCCACAGGGGTTTGCCCCAGCAAAAAGTGGGGTCTGGGCTCCACGGTGCTGGTGCAGCCGGGGGGTACGGTGCTGGCACCGGCTCCATCCACCCTGCCCCACCACC
>NW_009238226.1:0-265 GCF_000690835.1 Fulmarus glacialis | reverse complement strand
TCCCAGAGTAGGGGGTGGTGAAGAACACATTCAGCCAGTTCTGAGGCCATCTGGCCCCAGAGAATAGGAAAAAGCAGCTGATATTTACAGATATTTTGTCCCACATGATCTATCCTGCTCTTTTTCTCTACAGAAAAAGAGAATAAATCAGTCCTAAAGTTTTTCTTCAGCCAGACACATTAAAACCAGCTTTGACATCTTGTACCTGTTTATTACATTACTTTTTCTGTATGTACACTTCAGCAGGGTTAAAATGAGAACAACA
>NW_009238225.1:0-266 GCF_000690835.1 Fulmarus glacialis | reverse complement strand
AAGCCTCCATGCCCAACCAACTATATAATTAAAAAATAGCAATAAAAATGAGATAAAACCCAGTTTTGGGACGGTAGCGTATTGGCCTTCTGTGTGATGTGGCCATGCTGGCCGGTGGCAGGACCCGGGGCTGTGAGCATCCCGGTGCACCGGGCTGTGGGTTGGTGCCCCGGGGTCTGGCGCTGGGGGACCGGGGGGACCCGACCTGGGGGGGCCCCTAGGAGAGGAGGCAGCTCCTTCGCCCCCGCTTCCTGCGGCGCGGGGGG
>NW_009238224.1:0-265 GCF_000690835.1 Fulmarus glacialis | reverse complement strand
ATCCCCTCGCCAGGCACTACAACGCAGCTGACACACGCGCCAACACCACCAAGACCCACACCGACCTCAGGTACTCTCACGCTCCCTCCCCATCTTCTACTGCTTATTGAAACTGTTCATTTCACTTCCTCCAAGGCCCACGACCGTGGGATGGAGTGTCTGTAGAGAAGGGGCTGTGCGTCTCCTTCTATCTCCCAGCTATGCTGGTGGGAGAGCACTTGAGTGCTGCAGTTTTTGCTGAGGAGTCTCTGTGCACTCCCTGCCC
>NW_009238223.1:0-265 GCF_000690835.1 Fulmarus glacialis | reverse complement strand
TTTTGTACAGCAATTCCCTGTAATTTCCTACATCTTTTTTCCATAGCCATCGTTTTAATAATTGAAGCGTTTGGGTTTTTGTTTAAGTTAATTTAATTTATGCATGCAAACCTGCTAAGAAAGACTTCCTGAAGGCCAACATTTGTCTGATGAGGCTTATCTTCCTTTGTTCCCTGTACAGTAAATGGAGAGGATTAATCTTGATTGCTGTAACTTAGCTTCTTTTCTGAGTTAGTCTCTGCACTGGCCAAGACAGAGCCTGGGA
>NW_009238222.1:0-265 GCF_000690835.1 Fulmarus glacialis | reverse complement strand
TAATAACTATATCCATGTTCTCAGCATTAGGCACATTTATTTCTGATCAAAGTTTGAACAGAGTTACCAGGGATACAGAAAACCACCTGGATAGCGGCAGCACAGTTGCCATGTTGTGAGGATGAGAACAGGGTGCTCTTAAGGCATGTGTAACTTCAGGTTTGTGAGGCACTTTCAAATCAGCAGGTCCTGGTACTTTCCCCATCCTGAACCTTAGCTGCACGACACCCATAGATTCATGGACAGTGGTGGTGGAAGAGATCTG
>NW_009238221.1:0-265 GCF_000690835.1 Fulmarus glacialis | reverse complement strand
CTGCTTTGCACAGTGTTTCCCTGCGCACTGGTTTGGGCCTCCTGCTCTGGAGCTGCAGTCACAGGGTGAGCTCCGGCGTGGGCATCCCCGCGTGCTGCACAGGGACGGGCCAAGCGCCGCGGCCGGAGGGTCCCGTCAGCCCACGCCGGGAGGGCGGGCAGCCTCAGCCCACCGAGGCGAGGGGGCATCCACCGAAACACTCTCTCCTGCACTTAGGTACGTATAAACAGCTACCACGAAGTACCCTTGTGAAACGCAAAATCCT
>NW_009238220.1:0-265 GCF_000690835.1 Fulmarus glacialis | reverse complement strand
TTCAACTTCCGTATACGTGTCTCATAGGGGCTCCCCGTCTGCGCAGTCTCATCCTGTTGCTAGGTGGTCGTAATCTGCCTCCTGGTGGTCGTTTTGATGAAGGTCGGCAGTCTTCCTCGTAAGTGTCCTAGAGCTTTCTTAAGGGTATACTTGTTGCTTAACCAATTAGCGTGCATTCCTTTGCGGTTACTGATTTACAAAGCAAGTGAAAATTATACTTCCTGGAACAATTTTTAACGAACAAAAAGGTCGCGTATCTTTCACA
>NW_009238219.1:0-264 GCF_000690835.1 Fulmarus glacialis | reverse complement strand
TGTGCTGACTAAAAGAATCTGATTTCTGTTCTAGTTATTGGCCAGTATGTTTCAGAGATGGCACCAGGACAGAAAGAAAATACCAGCTTTTACTGGCATGTTGTTTACAGTTTAATTGTATTCTAATAAACAGCATAAGTAATGTAGATAAAATCTTGACCTTCTGAGAGTGACTAGGAGAGAGCTGATTTTTCCTGACGAAAATGGTCATTTTAATCGGCATTTTGTTTAGCCAAGGCTGTGGGCTCTGCATAGTATACCACG
>NW_009238218.1:0-265 GCF_000690835.1 Fulmarus glacialis | reverse complement strand
CCCCCACCCCCCACAGCCCCCTGGACCCACGGGGGCAGCATCTGGGTGAGGAGCTTGTCCGTCTTCTGCTTCTCGATCTCCAGCTCCTCGGTGCGCTCGCGGATGAGGTCCTCCAGGTTGCTGGAGTACTGCTCCAGCATGCGCAGCATGGAGTCGATGATGTTGGTCTTCCGGCCCTTGTTGATGCTCTTGAACTACCAGGAAACCCCCCCCAGAGAGCCCCATAGCCAGGGGTCAGCCCCATCTAGCCCCATATAGGTCCATA
>NW_009238217.1:0-265 GCF_000690835.1 Fulmarus glacialis | reverse complement strand
GTGTCCTGCCTGCTGGCCCTGACCGTCCATGGCCATCTGGCCATCCGTCCATCCATCCATCCCTCATCCAGCCACGTGTCTGTCCACTCCACCTCCATCCATCCGTCCAGCCCACATCCAGCCCTCCATCCTTCCCTCCATCCCACCATCCGTTCATCCTTCCATTCTTTCCTTCATTCTTCCTGCCATCCCTTCTCCATCCCCCCATCCATCTCTCCAACCATCTCCCCATCCATCCTCCATCTCCCCATCCATCCCTCCAACC
>NW_009238216.1:0-265 GCF_000690835.1 Fulmarus glacialis | reverse complement strand
GCTTGATTTCTTTTCCTGGTGACTGGGGTGTGACGTGGGTCCTGCTCCCCTGCGTGCTGATCAGCTGTTTGCACCTCTGCACACACATGACAAGCGCAGCGAGGTACAACTGCACGCCTCTGTGCTCCTGCTTTACGGTCTCATCCTGCTCCCACACAACAGTTAAAGCACTTCCAGAAACCAATAGTTGAGTTTATAGTTCTGAGGACCAGGAAAAAGCCATTTGCTGTGGCTTAATCTTCGGATTACACTATATACAGACCAA
>NW_009238215.1:0-265 GCF_000690835.1 Fulmarus glacialis | reverse complement strand
GGTTTCCTCTTCTGTTGAGGCACTTTACAGTTCAACCAGTAATATAAAAATCTACATGAGTTTTCTTCATAGTCTTTTAATGAACAAAAAAACCCCTTTGGCATTACGAAGAATAATGAGGCTCTTGTCCTGTTATCGTTCAGTCATTTATTTTAAATAATTCTGGTCTCGTTTCAGTAGCATGTGACTGCGTACAACTAATTTGCAGTCTGAAGACAGCTTTTTCTTGACTCTTTCCTGTTGCTTGCTTGCTGCTGCATTGCTG
>NW_009238214.1:0-265 GCF_000690835.1 Fulmarus glacialis | reverse complement strand
AAACAACCACTGCGGCTCTCGCGCCCCAAGTTGAGCTGCCGTGGATGGTTTGATGTGCTTAGTTTCTCATTAAGAGGGTTAATTGAGAAAGCGGGTGGGCACTCAATATCCACCGGTTTATTTTCTGCCTTTCTGCCCAATTTGCTTCAAACTAGCCAAGGGTAAAGGGAAAAAGCTGGGGAAGCGAAAAGGCGAGGGATGCTTGGGGAGGGGGGGGAGAAGGGAAGAAAGCAAGGCGAGGGCAAAAAGCGGGGCAGCTGAGGTG
>NW_009238213.1:0-265 GCF_000690835.1 Fulmarus glacialis | reverse complement strand
CATTGCACCCCATTGCACCCTCCTACACCCTCCTGCACCCCATTGCACCCCCTTGCACCCTCCTGCACCCCATTGCACCCCATTGCACCCCACTGCACCCCATCGTGCCAGGCTGGATCCTGCAGGGCAGCAAAGTCCCGTGCTGGGGGAGCAGAGCACGCTGCCGCTCCCCGGGGAGCATCCCCGGAGCATCCCCGTGTCTGCGGGCGCAGCGCGAAAGGCTCCCGTTCACCGACGCAGCTACAACAGCAAATCAAGAGTTAAA
>NW_009238212.1:0-265 GCF_000690835.1 Fulmarus glacialis | reverse complement strand
ATGCTGCCGGCGGGCCGGAGGGCAGTCCCGAGGCTGCTCCTGGCCCCGCAGCCTCCCGAGGGGGATCTCCTGCCCCCAGCCCAGCCCTTCAGGGGGGTCCTGGCAGGCCCCCCAATGCCCCCTGTCCCACCCACAGGGAGCGAGAAGAGCCGCAAGAGGACCCAGAGGAGGCTATGCCTGGGCCCTCCACTCCCAGCCGGAGCCGCCAACGCTCCCCTGGGTGGCCCCGACGAGCTCCAAAGAGGAGGGCTGGCAGCCCTGAGGA
>NW_009238211.1:0-265 GCF_000690835.1 Fulmarus glacialis | reverse complement strand
GAGCACTGGGGGCACTGGGGGCACTGGGACAAGGACACTGGGGACACTGGCAGGCCCTGGTTTGGGGCACTGGGAGCTCTGGGAGCAACTGGGAGACACTGGGATGGGATGGTGGGACACTGGGGGGGCACTGGGAGCACTGGGATGGAGAGCCTGGGGACCCCTGTGCCACTGAGATGTGCCACGGGTGCCACTGGTGTCACTGGTGTGGCTCCTGTCACTGGTGTCACTGGTGCTGCTGGTGTCACTGATGCCACTGGTGCCA
>NW_009238210.1:0-264 GCF_000690835.1 Fulmarus glacialis | reverse complement strand
CTCCGCCCACCGCTGGCTCCTCCTTGGCTTGGAGAGGGCAGACGAAGCGGCCAGTCTGCTCCCGATGTGCCCTGAGAGAGTGAGAGAGGTGGGAGGGTGTGCAGGGGCAGCAAGGATGATCGGCTTTCTGGCAGGAAGGCGCGGGAAGCACCGGCAGAGGCTGATGGAGACCGTGGGGTCCCTCGGGTCCCACAGAGAGCTGTGTCCCCCAAGGACTTGGTGCTGCCTGCCAGCAGCTTCTCAGCGTCAGCCCCCAAGGGAGGG
>NW_009238209.1:0-265 GCF_000690835.1 Fulmarus glacialis | reverse complement strand
CAGGTGTGAGTTGTCACTGAAATTCTTTTGAAGTATTTGTCAGGAATGTGTGAAGTATAATTATAAATCATATGGGACTATTGAGCCTTGAAAGAATAAAAATCTCAAGGACCATTAAAAACTAAACCAAATCTCTAAACCTTTAAAATATCAGCAGTAAAGAGGTCTGAAACAGAATGTAAATATCTGATTTTGAAATCTTTTTGTGCATGAAGAGCTTTACTTTCCAATGAGATGTTTTGTTATTTCTGTAATAAAGCCATTA
>NW_009238208.1:0-264 GCF_000690835.1 Fulmarus glacialis | reverse complement strand
GCAACGTGGCACAGAGCCAGGAAGGACAAAATTGAAAAACAGGTCCTGGGAACTGGAAAGAGAGAGACAGAGAAAGAAAAGAGAACGATGGGCTCTAGGGCAGAAAGGGAGGAATGAAAAAACACGGGTGGGGAGCCAGAGAAAGAGACTGAGAAATAAGAGGGAGAAGGCAACAGGCCACAGGGTACAGAGGGAGGAAGTACAAAAGAGGGGCCGGGAGCCAGACGGAAAGAGGCGGAGAAAGGGAACTTCAAAAGTGACGGG
>NW_009238207.1:0-264 GCF_000690835.1 Fulmarus glacialis | reverse complement strand
AAATGAAATGAAATGAAAGAATGAAATGAGATTAAATGAAACGAAATTAAATGAAAGCATTAAATAATGACAGTAAGTAATAAATAATGAAACAATGAAAAAACAAAATAATGAAATAATGAAATAAGGAAATAACAAAGGAATGAATTGAAAGAGTGAAATGAAACAAAATGAAATGAAATGAAATCAATTAAATAAATGGAATGAAATGAAATGCCATGAAATAAAAAGAAATCATGAAATGAAATCATGAAATGAAATAAT
>NW_009238206.1:0-265 GCF_000690835.1 Fulmarus glacialis | reverse complement strand
ACCTGTTGAAACATCAGCGGGTTCACGCCGCCCGCGGGCAACCCTCGCCCTGCCCGGAGTGCGGGCAGAGCTGCCGCGACGGGGCCGAGCTGGAACGTCACCGGGCGCAGGCTCACGGCCACGAGCCCTTCATCTGCGTGGAGTGCGGGGAGAGCTTCGCCAAGAGCGCCACGCTCAACCGCCACAAGCGCGTCCACAAGCCCCTCTTCGTCCGCTGAGACCGGGGGGGACGTGAGGGGGGACAGACGGACTGCGCTGAGGGCAG
>NW_009238205.1:0-265 GCF_000690835.1 Fulmarus glacialis | reverse complement strand
CAGTGCCGCTGGCACTCGGGGTGCTCCCTGCCCGGTTTGGGGGTGCGGGGGATCCTGCCGCCCCATCCCACGGCTTTCTGACAGCCGGCGGGGAAGGATGCAGGGGGTGCATGCTGCCTGCACATTGCCCGCTGCCTGCACATTGCCCGCTGCCTGCACGTTTGCCTGCTGCCTGCACGTTGCCTGCAGCGGGGACCGGAGCAGGGATAACCCCCCTCCCCGTGCACTGCTGCTGGCGGGGGCACGCACAGGCAGAGGCTGCCCG
>NW_009238204.1:0-264 GCF_000690835.1 Fulmarus glacialis | reverse complement strand
CCAAGGGCAAGTCTTCCTTGCTCCAGACTTGCCCTCTAGTCTCAAAGGCCTTGCATTCCTGAAGGGTGATCTTCCTAGCAAAGGCAGAGCTGCAGGTGACATTGAGTACTTTGGGCTTTTCCATGTGCTTTGTCACCAGGACCCCTACTGCACCTAGCAGTGGACCCATACTTCCCCATGTCTGTCTTTTGCCACTGATAGACCTGTAGAAGCCCTTTGTGCTGCCCTTTGCCTGCCTCACCTGATTCAGCTCCAGGTGGGCTT
>NW_009238203.1:0-265 GCF_000690835.1 Fulmarus glacialis | reverse complement strand
GCAGGGGAGACCGGCTGCCTGCGCCCGCTCAGCCCCCCCGAGCTACAGAGGACACAGGGCTGATTCATCTCTTGCCTTGGCTTTTGCTTACGTATGCTCACGCTGTTCGTTCCCCGCCTGAATGGCTAAATTAAGCCCAGCAACAATGGGCCATCGATTATCCCATTATATTTCCATCGGGCCTGACTTCACAGCTGGCTCCTGGAGGGGCAGCACACGTGGCCTTGGCAGGGGCTCGGTGCAAACAGCCCCTTGCTCGGTTCTG
>NW_009238202.1:0-264 GCF_000690835.1 Fulmarus glacialis | reverse complement strand
AACTGTCTTAACATTTTGAATCAGTCCCCTCATCTACAGTCTAAGAGACAGAGAGCTTGAAGGGTGGTTCAGAAATGTCTTCTTTAAACGTATGGATCTCATTGGGATCCAAATAAAAGTTGGCTGATTTGAACAGCATCTAAGGTGCTCCTTATTTGTGCCTTTAGAGATTTCTAGACATTTCTAAGGAGGGCAGGAGAGAGGACGAATGCTATTTGATGATGTCTGCAGTCACAGATCACAGAATCACAGAATGGTTGAGGC
>NW_009238201.1:0-264 GCF_000690835.1 Fulmarus glacialis | reverse complement strand
TTGTGCCCTTCGCCAAAAGCAGGTAATGTGGAGACTGCAGATGGCAATGAGAGGGATGACTCCTAAACGGGGGATGCACAAAGGGAGACAGAAGGGGAGAAGATTGCTCACCCTCTCCGTATGGGGATGGGGAAGTGTCAAGAACGGGCAGGGCTACCCTCTTTCACCCAGGGGAAGGCATGTGAGCCAGGGAGCTCACAGAAAACAGGGCCCAACCCAGCTCAACCGAGGAGTCCTCAAGCCACAATGTCCTTCAGAGCTCCA
>NW_009238200.1:0-264 GCF_000690835.1 Fulmarus glacialis | reverse complement strand
AATATTAAGGATTTTAACATCTTCATTTTTATGATTTATTCTCACATTAATATATAATCTCTATTTTTCATTTTATATTGCTTCCTAATTTGTGTGAGAGCGCTAGGACATAAAGTACTAAACTTTCTGTTCTTTTAGACTGTTTTAAAGCTTTAACCTTTGTGATTTTAAATTGAAATCCACTTTCTTATACTTACACAATGGGAAAAGAAAATGTGTTTCCATTTGGACCTACAGGGGTTGATTTTTCATATTCACTGGCTT
>NW_009238199.1:0-264 GCF_000690835.1 Fulmarus glacialis | reverse complement strand
CCAGCCTGTCCTCAGGACTCACATTTCATTGGGGCCTTTGCGGAAGGGACAGCTCTAGTCCTCTGCATTTCCCGAGAGTGAATCCCCACCCTGGTAGCAGTTTTCACCCACAAATTGCCCACCTCCTGGCGCTGCCCTCAACAATTCCCCAAAGCAACATGTATACTGTCATCCCCAAAAAACTTTAGAATCAAAATACTTTGTGCTTGAACACCTCACAGCTGCCATCCACAGCTGGAGCTCTTGGAAGACTGGGATAGGTCA
>NW_009238198.1:0-264 GCF_000690835.1 Fulmarus glacialis | reverse complement strand
AGAGGGTCACAAAGATGATTAGAGGATTGGAGAACTTGGCATATAGGTAGAGAACGATTGAAGAAACTGGGTTTGTCCAGCTTAGAGAAGAGAAGGGCTTGGAGATAGAGGAGTCTAAACCCTCCTACCCATATTTCAAAGATTGCCATAGAGGAGATGGAGGTACTTTCTTCATAAAATGCACACTCCAACAGTGAGCACAAGTGACTTTGGGAGAAATTTTATCTAGATGTAGGAAGAAAGTTCTTTAACATGAGAACAATT
>NW_009238197.1:0-265 GCF_000690835.1 Fulmarus glacialis | reverse complement strand
TGGGGTCCCTGGGGTGATTTTGGGGTTCTGGGGGTGATTTTGGGGTCACAGGGGGTGATTTTGGGGTGCAGGGGGCCATTTTGGGGTTCCGGGATCAATTTTGGGGTGCGGGCAGCCATTTTGGGGTCCTAGGTCGATCTTGGGGCGCAAGTGGCCATTTTGGGGTTCAGGGGTCAATTTTGGGGTGCAGGCGGCCATTTTGGGGTCCTAGGGTCGATCTTGGGGTTCAGGGGTCAATTTTGGGGCGCAGGCGGCCATTTTGGGC
>NW_009238196.1:0-262 GCF_000690835.1 Fulmarus glacialis | reverse complement strand
TGAACAGGACCGGCCCCAAAACTGAGCATTCAGTAGAATGCTTGGTAGTTGTACTGAGTTAAAAGATTTTTTTCTCATTGCCCTTTGTTTGGAAGGAATTCTTTTTTTGTTTCTTTTATTTTTTCTGAGTCCCAATGAACTGATAAAGAATGTTTTTAATTTATCAAAGAAAACAGAATGAAGTAAACATATACTTATAAATAGCCGTTTGGGTAGGCACATTAATTGCCTAAGCTTTGGGGGGGCGGGGGAGGGGAAGCAT
>NW_009238195.1:0-264 GCF_000690835.1 Fulmarus glacialis | reverse complement strand
GTGGCCTGGCCAGGCTGATTTCAACATCAGCCTGTGAGTTGCCTTAGCCCTGCACACCTGGGTAACTGCTGGGCTATGCAGGGAACTGTTTGGCGGTAGGGGGTGTACAGGCGACCTGCCCTGGTTCTTTTCCCGATGCTACCTTTTCATTTCCTGGCTTATGCCGTACACATTCCCTCATGGAGGCTTCTTCTGAGTGCTGGGATTGAGAGGCCCGAGGGTATATGGGGCAAGTATGTGTCAGTGCCTGCAGAAGACTCAGCT
>NW_009238194.1:0-264 GCF_000690835.1 Fulmarus glacialis | reverse complement strand
CTGAACCCTTATTCCTCCATCCATCTTTGCTCTGTCAGATGGGCTTTTTGGTATATTTTTTAAAAATCTTAACTATTTTGTTGCTGTTATGCACAGAGCTGGACCCTTGGAGACTGTGCTTTTACTTTATGTAAAATATGCTATAACCAATAGTTGTTTTTTTGATGGGTGGCACTTCTAGCTTGAAGTAAACCCTATTGTATCGGGTTTGTGTACGTATTTCCCTGATTCCAGCAACTGTTAGAGATTACATTAGGTTATTCT
>NW_009238193.1:0-264 GCF_000690835.1 Fulmarus glacialis | reverse complement strand
GGGGGGGGGTTTTTTTTTTTTTTTGCTTTTCCCTTTTTGTCTCGCCACGGCAGGTAGATATTCACGGCAACTTTGCGAGGCTGCTTTATATAGTGCTGGCATATGGGCTCCATTTTCTGCTTTCTGGTTGGTCTCCAACTCTGAAATGTACAGGAACAGCAAAGTGGTCTTAGCGTGGGATTAGTAACTGTGCTGAATAGGTCACAGATGGGGTGATAGGAGCATTTTATTAATGACGTAAGGCTGCATAAACCGAGTCTGCTT
>NW_009238192.1:0-264 GCF_000690835.1 Fulmarus glacialis | reverse complement strand
TGCCATTGGTCACACGGTGCCATTGGCCATACCGTGCCATGGATCAAGGTGTGCCACGAGCCAGATGGTGCTATGGGGTGACATGATGCCACCGGCCATGGGACACCCAATGCCCTGGGCAAGGAAGCACCGAGTACTACGTGATGCCATAGGCCACACGATGCCATCGGTCACATGATGCCATGGGCCACACTGTGCCATGGGTCACGTGGTGCCATGGGTCACCCAATGCCATGCACCATGGGGTGCCACAAGCCAAGGGGT
>NW_009238191.1:0-262 GCF_000690835.1 Fulmarus glacialis | reverse complement strand
GAATTTTCCTCGCAGTTAAAAATGTGTGCTATTCTTGCTGTGGCCGAGCTGTTAAAGTTAATTCCACCTTCCATTTGATTTTCTTTTTAAGGATACTTAGAGCTTTGTTAAACAAATTCCTTTGGGGCTGCAATTTCCATGGTTGTTTGCAGCTTAATGTTTAGTTTGCTCATTGGAGAAAAGCACAAACAAAATTGGCTAAATGGGGTCTGATTTATGGCCCTGAAAAAAAAAAAATATCTCTCCGCCCCCCTCCCCCCCC
>NW_009238190.1:0-263 GCF_000690835.1 Fulmarus glacialis | reverse complement strand
TGATGCCAATACGTATAGCACAGGACCTATGGGAGACAGCTAGATTGGATTTCCTCACCTTTGCGAGGACCACTCCCCCACACTAGGGCTCCTGGCTGCAAATGGCCCTCCTCTCCGATGTTTTCACAACTGAGTTAAGGCTCTGTTCAGTATTGGAAGATTTCAGACCACCGACCTGTACACAGACCTGGTGGCTTTACCTGCCTGATTGTCAGATCAGTCACAAACCAGGCACTTTTTATCATCCTCGCCCCCACATTCCA
>NW_009238189.1:0-264 GCF_000690835.1 Fulmarus glacialis | reverse complement strand
ATTTTTACCCATAAGCTCTCAACCTGTTCGTCGCTGTTTTTCAAAGGCAGGTCTGTGCAGTCAATCAATGTTTTTACACAGAGGGCAACCCCCTCACCCCTCCTTCCTTGCCGGTCCCTTCTGAACATTTTATAGCCATCAATTGCAGTGCCCCACTCATGCGATCCGTTCCACCATGTTTCAGTGATAGCGATTAGATCGTAGCTTGCTAGCTGCATAGTGGCTTCCTACTCCTCCTGTTTGTTACCCATGCTGTGTGCATTG
>NW_009238188.1:0-264 GCF_000690835.1 Fulmarus glacialis | reverse complement strand
CATGGGGTGCCCTGTCCCTCGGTGTGCCCCTATCCCACGGGGTGCCCCTATCCCACAGGGTGCCCCATCCCTCAATGTGCCCAGGGGTGCCCCTATCCCACAGGATGCCCCATCCCTCGGTGTGCCCAGGGGTGCCCCTTCTCCCCAGGATGCCCCATCCCTTGGTGCACCCACGAGGTTCCCCAGCCCTTAGGGTGCCCCTGTCCCATGGCATCCCCCTATCCCTGGGGGTCCCCCTGCCCTTGGAGAGGTGCGGGATGGTGG
>NW_009238187.1:0-264 GCF_000690835.1 Fulmarus glacialis | reverse complement strand
GAAGCTGCCCTCCCACCACTCCCCACAAGGCACTGCCATTTTATTCCCTTAACACATATCAAAGTCTGCTGCAGACTTTGTGATGATCAGAAGGCAATGGCGTGCGAGGGTGCTCAGTTGCATTGGTTGGTACAATGGCTGAGCCATGAATTCTAGGATGATGCTCCTGCCTCAGCCGAATTGCTGCCCATTGCTTGACTGGAGCACTCATGACGGCACCAGTCTAGGTGTGGGGTTGTGCTTTCAGGCACTGCAATGACTGGT
>NW_009238186.1:0-264 GCF_000690835.1 Fulmarus glacialis | reverse complement strand
GTCCCAGCAGGGACTTCCCCTGCCCCGTCCTGCCCCAGCCCCTCCTGCAACACTGCCCACCCCCCTCGCAGACGAACCCACCAGCCCCAGCATCGACCTGAAGGCCAAGCACGTCCCCGCCTCCTCGGTGGTCTCCAGCGCCATGAACTCCGCGCCCGCCGTTGCCACCAGCCCCTCCTCGCCCACCTTCGCCTTTGCCCTGAGCCGGCACTACTCCCAGGACTGCAGTAAGTGCTGGCGGGGGGAGAACCCTCCTTGGGGGGC
>NW_009238185.1:0-263 GCF_000690835.1 Fulmarus glacialis | reverse complement strand
CCCCTGTGTGTCTGCTGAGGGCACAGTAGTGAAGGGGGTTTTGGTGACCCTGTCAGGGGTGCTGTGGGTGGGTGCTTTGGGCGGGGGTGACAGTGTGAGCTACTTTGTGGGCTGGTGTGTGAGGAAGGGCAGCAAAGGGCCAGAAGAGTCTGGTCCAGAGCACCGGGCTGTGGGAAGCTCTGCTGTCATTCCTGGGCGGAGCTGTGTCCCTAGGGTGCCGGTGGGTGTCACAGGGAATGCCAGGAAGGGCTTCTGCTCCAACA
>NW_009238184.1:0-264 GCF_000690835.1 Fulmarus glacialis | reverse complement strand
TAACCTGTTAAAACATTCTCACCTCCAAGTGCCCCAGCCCAGAAGAAGAAAAGATAACCACAAAGCAGAGTAGAGAAAGCTCTGCATCAGCATTTTTCTTCCTGCCCTTTCAGCTGCAAAAGGTGGTCCCTTGGACCTCTGGCAGAAGTAGGCAGGAAATTGCCCATTTTTGTGATGGTCAGGATTTTCCTTTAGAGGGAAAAACCTCATTTAACTGAGCTGTTGCCAAATAGCACCATAGGATCATTTTCCAACATGAAGCTT
>NW_009238183.1:0-263 GCF_000690835.1 Fulmarus glacialis | reverse complement strand
CTGACACATTTTCTTTCAATGTTTTTCATAGGGCATCTCCTTTTCAAAGTACCACGGACAACTATGGGGGTTGTGTCCTCTCCTTTTTCAAGTGGTAATGCCTTTGTCCAGTTTTGTCTCCACTTCTGTGGCACTTCAGGCACCTCTTGACAGAGATATGTAATGCACCATTGGAGTCATCTGCTGACCACATGCCATGGGAGAAGTAAGTTAATCAGGGAGCTCAGCCTACAGGAGGGAATGAAGAAATAAAGTACCTGAAC
>NW_009238182.1:0-264 GCF_000690835.1 Fulmarus glacialis | reverse complement strand
TCCAATCTAAATGTTTCTATGATTCTATACATACCACCGGGAAAGGGCATGCCTACTCCAGAATTTCTAAGCTTCCTTCAGTGCTTGTTTTTATTCTGGTGTCTGAATGTAATGTTGGGGTACTGGACCCTAGTTCTGATGATCTTTTCAGTGTAAATACAACGTATTTCCCTTTTTTCTCATTCTGTCCCCTCAATCCTTCCCATCCTCTCCGTTTGATATCTTGTCTTTTTTCTCTACATTATTTTATTGTATTTTTTCCCC
>NW_009238181.1:0-263 GCF_000690835.1 Fulmarus glacialis | reverse complement strand
ACTAATCAAACTGCAGATAAAATCACAGTTGGAGATAGCACATTGCAAATAAAGTTACTTTCATTAGAAGAATCTTATTTCAAAAGAAGAATTTCAACCAGTAAAATAAAGAAAAAGTTAATAGATTACAAGGAGATCATTCACCTTCAGTATTATCCCATAAGAATTGCATATCTTAATTGAATTAAGTCAATTTTTAAAAATACACTTGGTTTAAATTCAGAATTTCTATCTTTCTTTAATGATGCAATTACTGTGGTAAA
>NW_009238180.1:0-263 GCF_000690835.1 Fulmarus glacialis | reverse complement strand
TTCAAGTCCCAAACTTGCAGGAAATGAGGTTTCATGAGTTCATGGAACAGTTAGCTGCCAGGGTTGTGCCCTGTCTGCAAGCACAAACATTTGCCAGCAGAGGAGGAGCGGTGCGAGCTGCAAATGGATGCCCTTTCCCTCAGCCAGGTGACAAGCTTTCTCTCAGGAGCTATGACATTTCATCTGTGGTGGAGGCAGACAGAGCAGGTGCAGCAGATACGTGACACCAAAGTCTGCCCCGATACAAAGGCAGGAAGAGTAGC
>NW_009238179.1:0-264 GCF_000690835.1 Fulmarus glacialis | reverse complement strand
GCTCAGCTCCTGGCCCAGCTCAGGGCTCTGGCCCCAGTTCAGTTCCCAGCCCAGCTTAGGCTCTGGCCCAGATCAGGTCCTGGCCCAGATCAGGGTGCTAGGCCCAGCTCCAGGGTGCTACGCCCAGATCAGGCTCTTTCCACTTCAGGGCTCTGGCCCAGTTTAAGACCTGGCCCTGTTAAGGCTCTGGCCCAGCTCAGCTTCTGGCCCAGTTGACAGCTCTGTTCCAGTTCAGGCCCTGGCCCAGCTCAGACTCTGGCCCAG
>NW_009238178.1:0-263 GCF_000690835.1 Fulmarus glacialis | reverse complement strand
TGTTTGATTTTACTGTCAGCGATACTAAAGGCTGTGACTTCCTCATGCACCACCCTGGGGTTTTGCTCATGCTCCCTTATCTCACGGTTCTGTTTGTCACTGTTTGGCTCCAACACCTTTGTGTTGCTACTTTCTCACGAGTATTTGAGATTTTTCCAAGCAGCCAGAGAAGGGGAACTTGGGGTTGTGATTCCAGGTGTTTCCCAAGAATTCTAGGATGCAAAGCTGTGCTGGAGGGGACATAAGAGAATTACTTTGTCTTA
>NW_009238177.1:0-263 GCF_000690835.1 Fulmarus glacialis | reverse complement strand
GATACTGGTTCTGGGCAAAGCTGACCTCCAGCTCATGCGATGCACCAGTGCAAGTTGGGCGGAAAGTACGCGCTTTTCAATCTCGGTGCAGCTCTGGGCACTGTTGTGCCCACGGCCCCGCTTTGGTGCGAAAGCAGACGGAGGGTTGAAGCCAGTCAACCAGATTACACCAGCCAGAAACACAAATACTCACATATGTATGTTTTTCAGTCCGATGGGTTGCTTTCCATGATGATCTCTTCAGTTTATAAATCACCCTCTTT
>NW_009238176.1:0-263 GCF_000690835.1 Fulmarus glacialis | reverse complement strand
TTCATATCAGACTCATATTTCACTGCAGGCCGGACGTACATGAAGATAAGAGTGCCAAAATAGATAGTGACCACAGAGAGATGTGAGGCACAGGTAGAGAATGTCTTTTTGCGTGCAGCACCTGATGTTACCTTCAGGATGGTCATGATGATTTGGAGGTATGAAGTCATGATGAAGAGGACAGAGGACATTATAACGACGGTGCTTATAGTATAGCCCACGATTTGTATTCTGTATGAGTCACTGCATGAAAGTCGGAAGAG
>NW_009238175.1:0-263 GCF_000690835.1 Fulmarus glacialis | reverse complement strand
AGGGCTATAGGGGCACAGAGGGAGCTATAGGGTGCTATGGGGGGGGCATAGGTACCTATGGGAGGCTATAGGGTACTACAGGTGGGGATAGCGGCCCATAGGGTTACAAAGGGAGCTATAGTGGTGCTGCAGGGGGGATACAGGGGGACTATAAGGTGCTGTAGGAGGGCTACAGGGGCTCTTGGGGTGGCTACAGGAGAGCTATAAGTAAATTACAGGAAGCTATAGGGTGCTATAGGGACACATAGGGAGCTATAGGGGCC
>NW_009238174.1:0-262 GCF_000690835.1 Fulmarus glacialis | reverse complement strand
CATTGCACACCATCACCTGTTAAAGAGCTAAGCAGCTCCCAGAAGCATAGCACAGAAAGTTCAACCCAGAAAATACAGCAAAGGCAGCGTTCACCTCTACAGGTTAATAGGCTTGATGTTGCAAAATGGCACTGCTTGCCCCAAAGGCCTTCTGCACTCAGTCTTGCAAGGGAATCGTCAGTACAGCGGTGCTACATTGCTTATGATGGTCCTGGGCAAATTCCTCCCAACTCCCTTTAGCACAGCCCTGGGTAGCAAAAGG
>NW_009238173.1:0-263 GCF_000690835.1 Fulmarus glacialis | reverse complement strand
GGCAGAGACAGAGGGTCACTAGTGCAGCACACACAGGGGACTCTCCAGGTTCACAGGTACACGCATGTTCGCCAATCCCCCGAGTACCGGCACGGCCCCTCTGCCCACCTGGCATCCCTGCCCCGAGCCAGGGTTTCGTACTCGCTGGCTGGTCCAGCTTGAAGTTTGTGGGTGATTACACACGCACATGCCATGCACACCAGGTTTGGGGAGAATACAGACACTCGCCCCTCTTCCAGCCACCAGCGCTGAGCCCCTCACTC
>NW_009238172.1:0-263 GCF_000690835.1 Fulmarus glacialis | reverse complement strand
CCCCTGGGTGCACACCTACCTTCACATCCTTGCAACCATCCCCAGGAGAAGTGAGCCACGATGCCCTGTCCCTCTGACCATGGAGAAAGGAATGCCTGCTCTAGAGCACTTCCTTCTCCCCTTCTACAGAAAAATCCTCATGAAAGATCCCAGAGGCTGTGGGATATACCACCTTTAGGAGATTCCTCCGAGAACTGCTGCTGTACTGCTCTGCACCCAGAGACTTACCGTGACGAGGGCTGTGAAGATTTCTCTGCCAGTGA
>NW_009238171.1:0-263 GCF_000690835.1 Fulmarus glacialis | reverse complement strand
TGGCTGAAGCAGTTTGACGCTGTGCTGCCGGGGTACAGCCTTAAGGGCGAGCTGGACCTCCTGACGCTGCTCAGACAGGTCAGCGGGGTGCAGGGGTCCCCCCACGGCTGTGACCCTGGGAGAGGGGTATTGGGGTACCTGTAAGGCTGTGGCTATGTGGGGGTGCAGGAGGAGATCCTTTGGGACCAAGTGTGACCATGTAGAGAGGTGGGGGGGGGGTCCCCGTAAGTCCCCCCATGATTGCAGGGTGGTGCAGGGGGGTT
>NW_009238170.1:0-263 GCF_000690835.1 Fulmarus glacialis | reverse complement strand
CCGTCCCGTGTGGTCCCACACAACGCTGCCTTTAGGTCTGGGGGAGCAAACCTTTAAAACAGCACGCACACCCCGCTTGCAAAAGCACAGATGCATAGGAACTGCAGTGCTAGTAAGGGCAGTGGTGAGTGGGTAGCAAAGGTGAAGCTGAAACACACAGGGAAACATCCCAAGCAAGCTGGATGGACTATGCTTATGGGTTTGAGCTGGCGGCAGGCGATGCGGTCCACGGGGCTGAGTGATTCCAGCTGCCGGATGACTAC
>NW_009238169.1:0-258 GCF_000690835.1 Fulmarus glacialis | reverse complement strand
CTCGGACAGCCGAGCGCTTTGGACATGGGCAGCTTAACCCGGCCCGGCCCACCGGCTAAATCAGATGTTAACCCTTTGTGAAGAGGCCTGAAACACACCTTCCCTTCCCATTTTGGAGCGGGCAGAGCAACCTCTTTTAATTCCACTCTTTCTTCACCTATAGACCTCATGGCTCAGTGCCGCTGTTCAACTGAGGGAAAAAATAGAGCTTTATCATTAGTAAAGAAGAAGTCTCCCACGGCATTCTCCTAGAGAAGC
>NW_009238168.1:0-263 GCF_000690835.1 Fulmarus glacialis | reverse complement strand
TGTTGCCATAGCTGTGGTTTGAAGAATACCCGGTGTTCTTGCAAGTGGTTGCCGAAATTGTTCAAGTGATGTCAAGCTTCCTCATTCAGGGCTGTTCTGGCTGGAGTAAAAGGGGAAAAAATGACGATTCCTGTCCTGGAGTTTTCCTGGGGGAAATTTTCCAAACCCCAAACCCCAGGTTGAAAATCTTCACAGTGGAAATTCATTTGCAAATAATCCGGTGCTCCTGAAATCAAAGCACTTTGTGTTATTTGCTGCCTTCT
>NW_009238167.1:0-263 GCF_000690835.1 Fulmarus glacialis | reverse complement strand
TATATGAACAAAAATAACTAATATACATCATTATTTTAATTATGTTATCCTCAAAACATATAACACTGAATAACTCTTTGTTATCAGTACTGAATATCTTTTTTTAAAAAATAGTTTATCTTCTGAGCAAAATGTCATTTATCTATGAAGATGGCAATTCGTCTCATGAGCACACAGAAATGAAATGGTTGGCTTGTATGTGTGCAACTGTAAATGTACGTTCAGTTCTCATCAACATTTAGAATCATAGAATCACAGAATCA
>NW_009238166.1:0-263 GCF_000690835.1 Fulmarus glacialis | reverse complement strand
TGTCCCAGCCTCGCCCACGCCACGTGGGGCAGGACCCCAAGGGGAAGCCCTGAGGTGCCCTTGGGGCCAGCGGACCTGGGGACAGGCACCATAGGGACATGTCACCCCCAGCCCAGGGTGACACAGAGACACATATCCTGGGACAGGGATGCTCAGGGTGTGTAGGGCAGGATGGGGCCCATTTGGGGCCACCCATCACGGTGTGGCTGGACAGACCCAGCAGGAACAGAGGGGACAACGCTGGTCCTCAGGGTGACAGCGTA
>NW_009238165.1:0-261 GCF_000690835.1 Fulmarus glacialis | reverse complement strand
AGTATCCCATTCTATCCCAGTATCCCATTTTATCCCAGTATCCCCCGTTATCCCATTATCCCAGTATACCCCATTATCACATTATCCCGGTATCCCCTGTTATCCCAGTATCCCCCATTATCCCATTATCCCCCATTATCCCGGTATCCCCCATTATCCCAGTATCCCCTGGTATCCCATTGTCCCAGTATTCCCCGGTATCCCGCTATCCCCTGTTATCCGGGTATCCCCCGGTACCCCCCAGTATCCCGTTATCCCGGT
>NW_009238164.1:0-263 GCF_000690835.1 Fulmarus glacialis | reverse complement strand
GATTCTATGATTCTGTGATTCTGTGAAAGAGAACAATGTCACTTTCCTTTTCTTCTAAGCCCTTTTTGTTTCTTTTTTCTCTCTCTTTTTATTTTATTTTAGAAAAACATGGGCAACAGAGAGAAAGAATATCCAGAGCATTACTTTCTCAGTTTTTGGGACAGATTATCAGCAATAAAGGGAAGCTAGAACTCTCTCATTCCACTAGCTTCTGGAGCTGGTAGCCAGTCTGTCAGTTTAACATAGAATCATAGAATCATAGA
>NW_009238163.1:0-263 GCF_000690835.1 Fulmarus glacialis | reverse complement strand
CACATACACTTGCACAGTACATGCACAGCTGGCACACATAGGAACTGATTACCAGAACCTAGCAGCTTGAGTTTCCCTAGCCAACATCTCACTCACAGGGAAGCACACACACATTCCAGCAGCTTGATGTCATGTGTGTGCAGGGGGCTGGAAGGAGAGGCCGGCCAGTCTGTGAAGTGGGGGTGAAGGAGACAGGACAGTTTGTGAACTGGAAGAGCAGGAGTCAGGCGAGATTGGGAAGTGCAGGAGCAGGGGCGAGGCCA
>NW_009238162.1:0-263 GCF_000690835.1 Fulmarus glacialis | reverse complement strand
GGCTGCGTGTCCCCAAGGAGGGCACAACCCTGGTGCTCGGCCACCTCCTTCCCAGCCTGGCGTGGTGCTACCACATAGCCCAGCACAGCCTTCGGCCCCTGCGCTGGGGCCGGATCCTCCCCACTCTCCGCGCCAACGGGGAGCTGGTCCTGTTGTGCAACCTCCCGGCAGGGTGCTGGGGCAGGATGGGGACCCGTGGGGCCACACGCACGGGCACCGGCCTCGGCGCTGCTCAGGGCTGCCCGCCCATCACCAGCAGGAGC
>NW_009238161.1:0-263 GCF_000690835.1 Fulmarus glacialis | reverse complement strand
TGCAAAGCAAATTATTTGATGTAAATCACCGACGATTCACAGACACCCCGTGAGAGGTCCTTTTTCTGTTTTTCAGGCCCTGCTTCCGGTCCTGGGGCCCCGGCTTTGCTCCTCGGGCTCTGATTTCGCTCCTGGGGCCCTTGTTTTATTCCTGGCACCCTGGTTCTGTTTTTTGCATGAACATCCTGGGCCCCAGCAGCAAGAGCCCCGGCCCCGGCAGGGGTCCCGGGAACCCGGCAGCAACAGTCCCGTCCCCGGCCCGG
>NW_009238160.1:0-262 GCF_000690835.1 Fulmarus glacialis | reverse complement strand
ACCTAAATGATTCTATGATTCTATGAAAGCCTCGCCATGCTCTCCGGCCCGTGCCGGGCACGCACCACCTTCCTTCTCCGGCCAAGCGCAGAATCACCTCGAAAATCTTTATTCTTGATGGGCTGTGAGCCCAGCCCCCCTGGGGTCGGCGGGGAGGGGGATGCTCTCCCGGAGCGTGCGAGCCCCCGCCCAGGGAGGCTTTCTGGACGAGGCTCACGACACGTTGGAGACTTCGCGTGTGCAGGTAACCGGCCCGTTGAAA
>NW_009238159.1:0-262 GCF_000690835.1 Fulmarus glacialis | reverse complement strand
CAGATTGATGTCTCCTAGTGCTCTACAGTGAGATCAGACTGACTCTGTGGCCACTACACAGAGCGAGACACAAAAACCTTCATGCACGGAGACAGCTCCCAAGCATGACTATACCCCTACCTGATTGCTCCGTTGCACTTTTCGGTGTGTCTTTTGCTGTTGCTTTAGCAAAGACTCCTACTGTTGGCAAACTACTGTCAACAAGGCCAATGGCTTCGTACCCTACATTAGGGCCCAGATCGCTCCTAGGAATGAAGCGGGG
>NW_009238158.1:0-259 GCF_000690835.1 Fulmarus glacialis | reverse complement strand
GTTGGACTAGATGACCTTTAAAGGTCCTTGCCAACCCAAGCCTTTCTACGATTCTATGGCAGACTGGGTAGCTGCCCAGGGGTGTCTGTGCCATCTGTGTGACTGTGTCCAGCACCGCAGAGTCATGATCCAGCCCAGGAGCTCAGCGCTGCTGTGGATGGAGCCGTCACCTCGTGCTGGCTGCTCTGATGACAGAGCAGAGCCGAGCTCCCACCTGGTCGCAGACCCACCTCTCCAGACAGGACCCAGCTCTTCTAAT
>NW_009238157.1:0-262 GCF_000690835.1 Fulmarus glacialis | reverse complement strand
TGACAACTGAAAATGATTGACAAGCATTGATTGACAAGTGTAAGTTGATTGACAGGGATAAATTGATTGACAGGTAGACAAAAATTGACAGGACTAAAGTGATTGACAGATGCAAAATGATTGATAGCTGCAGAATGATTGACAGCTGCAGAATGATTGACAGGTGGAGAATGATTGACAGCTAAACAATGATGAGCAGACACATAAAACACGCAGGTAATTGGCAGATAAATGATTGACAACCGACAAATGATTGACAGGA
>NW_009238156.1:0-262 GCF_000690835.1 Fulmarus glacialis | reverse complement strand
TCCCCCTGGCCTGGGCAGACCAATGGGCCCCCCACTGCCAACGCCACCTCTTCCTGCCCTACAACTGCCAGGGCAGAGCAGTGGCCCCTGCCCCGCAAGTGCAGCCGCCATCCCTCCCCAACTACCAGCAACTCAAGGGACAGCACACACAGCACAGCCCGTCCAGCACAGCCAACCCCTTACGGGCACCCCTGGGCAGTGGCAGCCCCACAGGCAGTGATACGCCCATGGATGAGGGCACCCTCCCCAGTGGTGACATCTC
>NW_009238155.1:0-262 GCF_000690835.1 Fulmarus glacialis | reverse complement strand
GTGAAAAAAGTGCTTCCTGTTTGTTTTCTAAATTGCCTGAAAGCAGCCCTGGCTAATCCATCATCCTGATACCACGAAAGGTGAGTAATGGCCCCTGCTTTGGCTTGTCTGTACTGCCTGCGAGTTTATAGACTTCTCTTCTGTCACCTCTCTCTGTTCCAGGCCGAAGTATCTGAGGTCTATTTAGCTCCTTAGGTGGGAGCTGGTGGGTACCGTACATCCTCCCTGACACCCAGCCCTGGTCCTTCTCTAGCCCTATAGT
>NW_009238154.1:0-252 GCF_000690835.1 Fulmarus glacialis | reverse complement strand
GCTACATCCCACCCCGGTTCTGGAAAACAATTTTTCTTTCAAAAGAGTAATTGAAAAAAATGTTCATGAGATCCTCCAAAGACTGGTATATCAAAATGAAAAACAGCTATTCTAGGAGGAAATAAACACTAGGAATTGAAAAAGCTGAAAATCGTATTAAAACATTTTCTTTGCTTTAGATCTTTCCTCATTTCTTTTTTGTTTCTTTTTTATTGACATTTTCTGAACATTTCTAGCATAATCAGGCCTGCA
>NW_009238153.1:0-262 GCF_000690835.1 Fulmarus glacialis | reverse complement strand
CACACAGTACTCGAGGTGAGGCTGCACCAGTACTGAGTGTAGTGGGTCAATCCTTTCTTTCCACTGGCTGGCTATACCATGCCTAATGCACCCCAGGAGATGGCTAGCCCTTTTGGCCGCCAGGGCAAATTGTTGACTCCTGTTGAGCTTACCATCAACTAAAACCCGCAGATCCCTTTCCAAAGCCTGTACACTTTTGTTTGCCGCCTAAGTTCCTGAAGGAGGTTCCTGGCCAGCCAAGCCAGCCTTCTGCCCTTCTTGC
>NW_009238152.1:0-262 GCF_000690835.1 Fulmarus glacialis | reverse complement strand
GTCTTTCTTTTTTCTTCTTTTTTTTTTTTGAAAGAGTGATGACTTTTCAAAATGAACCTTTTTGTTAAACAAAACTGGAGCAGTGGTCATCTCCTCGGCCATCTCCTCTCCTTATGGTTAGAGAGGAGACCAAACAGTCTAGTCTGCCTGGGAGTGCCTGGCTCCACTGGCTAGAAATGAACCCTCGGGCCTCAGTGCAATGTCACTGCTTGTTCAACGGTGTTCATAGATGATGGAAGTCATTTGGCCTGCTTGAACTTTT
>NW_009238151.1:0-262 GCF_000690835.1 Fulmarus glacialis | reverse complement strand
CCCTTCTGTAGTGCAGCCATTAAAAAAGAGCATAGGGTAATTGGGTTTGGGGGTCCCCATTCATTGCTGGAGTCTCGATTTCTGCTAACCTGAGCTACGGAAGCTCTGCCTTTTTGCGAGGGTTTGGTTCAGGCAGACCAGTGAACAAAGACACATGGCATGTTTTAGTGCAAAGCAATCCCTGGGCGTGATTCACAGAGCAGGGCCCAGGGCAATTGCTTATATATAGAGCTGTGCAGTACGCGCAGTGCCTTTCGGCAGA
>NW_009238150.1:0-262 GCF_000690835.1 Fulmarus glacialis | reverse complement strand
TCTGCTTTATCTTCATCCCTATTTGTGATAGGGATGACTTATCACCCTCACCTATTGTGAGGCGACCAATCTCATCAAGTAATGGACCAATGGTTTTTTTAGTCCTCCATTGGCTGTTAATACACTTTAAGAAGCCTTTTTTTAATCCACCATGGTAATGGCCAGCTTCAAGTCCAATTGTCCTTTGGCTGTAAAATTTTTTTCCTACAGTGGCAAACAGCATCTCTGCAGTCTTCCTGTGTAGCCTGACCTTGTTTCCAAA
>NW_009238149.1:0-262 GCF_000690835.1 Fulmarus glacialis | reverse complement strand
CCTCCTCCTGGCCCTGGCTGAGCCTGCTCAGGGCATTGCAGGCACCGCTGGCCTTTTACAATAAATGGTAGCCTGATGTTACCCAGCTCTGCCTTCTCTCTGGGGAGGGGCTAGGGGGGCACAGCTCTGCTCCGGGGCAGCTGGTGAGGCTGGTGCCTTCCTCTGTGGTGCCTGGACGTGGGCTCATCTGTGGTGCCTGCACTGGGGGCACACGTGGGCCCAGCTGGGTGGATGCAGGACCAGAACTGGGGCGAACAGACCC
>NW_009238148.1:0-262 GCF_000690835.1 Fulmarus glacialis | reverse complement strand
TATAAGCCAGCATCATTTCCTTTTAAGCAGCACTCGGGTGTTTGTACCTGCGTGGTAGGAACACCTAGTTGTGTACGCTCCTTATTTTGCACGTGTAAATGAAAGTGAAGGGAAAGGCCTGAGCAGTTTGGAAAGAATGCAGCACCTTCAGAAAGGCTGTTGATAATTTCTTTTTTAAGCCTGCCAATTTAACCAGGAATGAACTTTCTTAAGAGAACTTCAGTTCTGAAACAGGAATAATTCTTGCACTTCTGCTGGTGCG
>NW_009238147.1:0-262 GCF_000690835.1 Fulmarus glacialis | reverse complement strand
AAACTCACCCAAGTGGGTCTTTGCGGCTTGTCGGGACCCCAAGGGACAGCGAGCGCAGGTGAGGCTGGGCTGGGACGCGGTGGGTTGTGCTGGGGGACGGGAGCACTCGGTGCCAGGGAGGGGGTTTGCAAAGGGCTCGAGCTGCAGCCGGGCACCCATGGCACAGGGCAGCCGGGTTGGGACGGCTGTGGGACCAGCTGTGCCTGGGATGTGCGGAGGGGACAGTGGCACGTGGAGTGTGCGGGAGGCACGGAGCCCCATC
>NW_009238146.1:0-261 GCF_000690835.1 Fulmarus glacialis | reverse complement strand
TTGGCAAATTTATTCAGGGCCTTCAACGTGAAACAGTGCGAGTGTCCTCGTCACCTTAGACCTGTTCTCAGGATGCAGGCCTGGCCTTGGGAACACGCAGGGGAAACAAGCGTTGCTAAAAAAGCCAAACTGCAGAGAGGGCTAATTCCTGAGTTGAGTGTTCCCCTGGCACTGGAGAGCGAGAAGGGGACCCATTTTACTGGACAGGAAAGCAGAAAATATGGGCAGCCCTACAGGTAGGCCCCAAGTGTCCTTGTGCCC
>NW_009238145.1:0-261 GCF_000690835.1 Fulmarus glacialis | reverse complement strand
TGGATGGACCATGTTTATCCTGCCAATCTCACTCCGGAAGCTGTGTCTCCAAGAGGGCAGATAATGACCTAGGAGACCAGCAGCACAGTGCTTTGAGAACGTGTGAGCCCATCAGTCTTTGAGTCTTGCCACACAAATTTTGTATGGGAAGTTTAAGCCGTCTTCTCGTTATTTCTGTGCAGGTCCTGCTGGAAAAGGAGCGTGAGAAGGATGCTTTATTAGAGACGCTACTCCAAACTCAGGGAGAGCTAAGAGAAGCCC
>NW_009238144.1:0-262 GCF_000690835.1 Fulmarus glacialis | reverse complement strand
TATGAAACTTGCTAAAAGGAATAAAATACTTCAGCCTCTGAGTCCTGGCATTAGCTATGACTTTCTTCATGGTTTGTTTTGTTGTTTCTCCTAAGTGATAGTTGCCCCTGTTACCTTTATTTACCTCTTACTCCCTTGGTAACTGCCATGGTTTACCCTGGCAGGGAAGCAAACACCATTCAGCCACTTGCTTGCTCACCACCCCTGCAGTGGGATGGGGGAGAGAGTCAGGAAAAAAAAGTAAAATTCATGGATTTAGATA
>NW_009238143.1:0-262 GCF_000690835.1 Fulmarus glacialis | reverse complement strand
CAAACAACTTTCCGCTTGCTGGTTCTGGTCTCTGCGATCCTCGTCCTGTCGCCTGCCTGGCCCCGCCGGCGCGGATAAATCTGCTGCGGCCCCGCAACCTTGGGACTGGAGTGTTACACGGGAGAGGGAGATTAGCTCCTAAAGAAAAACACAAATCCTGCTTTCTCACGCTTTCTCTGGGCGTGTGAACCACAGAAGCCGAAACTCCGGCTGTCCAGCGACCCTCGGGTTTTGTCTCTTCCCTGAGTGCCCCCTCCCCGCG
>NW_009238142.1:0-262 GCF_000690835.1 Fulmarus glacialis | reverse complement strand
ACGCGTGAGAGACTTCCCTTCTGCTCCCAGAATGCAAACCGCGATGAAAACGCCATGGCGATGTCTCATGGAGCCGCAACCCTGGCTGGGGAGAGAGGGAGAGGTAAGATGGGCCGGGGCTGGCATGCTGAACCATGGCACAGGGTACAAGCACGTGCCCTTCCCTGCCAGCCCTGGGAGCCCAGGACCCTCGGCAATGGGAGTCTGAGCCCACCTGGTCCTGCTCAGCGTACAAACAGGCAGTGCCTATAGGAAGGGCTCT
>NW_009238141.1:0-262 GCF_000690835.1 Fulmarus glacialis | reverse complement strand
CCTCCCGGGCAGCATGTGGGTGTGGGAAGAGGCGAGCCGCCCCGACTGCAGGGCGATCAGGCAGAGGAAGCCGCTGGGCTGCGCCTGCAATCGGTGCGTTGCCCCTTTAATTGTGTCCCCAGCCCTCGGGCGTCTCTGTCCAACGCCCACGTCAGCAAATACCTTTTGTTTCTCTCACGTTCGGGCTTCCAGGGCTCGGGGCTGCGGGACCAGCGCGTCGCCTTCAGCCACCGCGAGCCCCGACGCGGGGCCGGGGACCCCG
>NW_009238140.1:0-262 GCF_000690835.1 Fulmarus glacialis | reverse complement strand
CTTACTGAAATAAACATTCCCACATTCCACATAGACTTCAGAGTGACTGACTAGGTTTGGTTCTCGTTACTGCCTGTTATTGCCTCACTTATCATTTTCACTCAATTAGGTTTGTGTCTTTCTATGCACTTGTTTATGGCTTCCTCCTTTTCTTACCATCCCCTTTTGCATTGAAAAGGCCCTTGACCAGACACCCTTAAAGAAACAGATGCTCTCTCCCTCCACATATCTTTACAAAAGATCTAAAAGCCAATGGCGCTAG
>NW_009238139.1:0-262 GCF_000690835.1 Fulmarus glacialis | reverse complement strand
ATGCTGAGTGCTGAGCTCTGTGGGAGCTGAGCATGTGCGGGTGCTGGGTGCTGGGGTTACTGGGTTCTGAGCATTTCCGAGTGTTGCGAATGTCCGGGTACGGGGTGCTGTGCCCTGCTGGGGATACTGTGTTGAGCACTGAGGGTGCTGGGTGCTGGTCATGTCCAGGTGCTGGGTGTTGAGTATGTTCAGGTGCTGGGTGTTCGGCTCTGTGGGTGCTGGTCATGTCCTGGTGCTGGGTGATGGGTGGTGGCGGTGCTTG
>NW_009238138.1:0-262 GCF_000690835.1 Fulmarus glacialis | reverse complement strand
CCCTTCCCCAGCCAAACAGGTTTACTCCAAATGCAGAAAATCAATAATTATCTTTGGAAGTATTCATTATCACTCAAGAGTCGATAAACAAAGGCTACGAGTGCCCTCTATTCATGGCACTTCAGAAGCACCTACCAATTATTCCCTTGACTAAGCCAGCCCTGCCTGGCAGGAGGGGGGTTCTCCACCGCGTGCTGCAACGCTGCTGCCTGCTGCAACGTCTTCCTGCTTCGGCCGGGGAGGAGGAGGAGGAGGAAGAAGA
>NW_009238137.1:0-262 GCF_000690835.1 Fulmarus glacialis | reverse complement strand
GGGGGGGCACCATCGCGCATGCGCAGCTGAAGAGCTGCAGTACCGAATTCTGGTCGCCGGGCGGCAGCAGCGAGGGCGCTGCAATACTCCACCGCGCATGCGCCGCTCCCGGGCTGCAGTACCGACGCCCGGTCGCCGGGCGGCAGCAGAACAGCGTCTGACCCTCCGCTGCTGTTCCGCGAGAAACAGGCTAAAAAGGCTTCTACTTGTGATCACTGCCTGAAGGCTTAGAGTAATAGAATCATAGAATCGTAGAATCATT
>NW_009238136.1:0-261 GCF_000690835.1 Fulmarus glacialis | reverse complement strand
GTCACCCCTCCCGGCTGCCGACCACGGCTTTGTCATTCCCCCAGAGAGGAAAACTGTCGGCCGCTTTTCTCAGGGACCAGCATGCTGGCGGGAGCACAGTTTTGGGCCAAAGTGCCTTTTTCCCTGTTTTTCCCCTGCCAGCCCCTTTTCCCGACAGCGGGTGCGATGCTGGGGGCCCCGTGGGGTGGTGGATGCTCGCTGGGGGCTGGGAGGAGGAGGAGGAGCAGGGGGAGCCCAGACCTGCTGCAGCTCCGCACGAAC
>NW_009238135.1:0-260 GCF_000690835.1 Fulmarus glacialis | reverse complement strand
ATGTACTCTTGCTGTGATGAGTCACGACCTGCATGGCCAGCAAGCAGGGGAAATTTATTCCCCATGGCTGGTGCTGCTGAGGCTGTGGCTGGAAAACTGTGTCCAGAGGTGGTGAGGGACATGGAGAAGATCGAACGAAGGGCCACCATCCAGCCAGGGCTGGTGCAGGTGTGCTGCAGGGGTGGTTGAGGGAGCTGGGCTTGCCAGGGCTGGTAAACCAACAGCAGCCTGCAGCTCCTCGAAAGGGAGCTGCAAAGATG
>NW_009238134.1:0-257 GCF_000690835.1 Fulmarus glacialis | reverse complement strand
TGTAGGTAAACTGATTTCATTCATGCCTAAAAGTAGATAGTTTGTTTTGGTTTAGAAGAGACTAAAGAGAGTTTCTATTAGACCTGAATTGTTTCTTCCATTCCTTATTATCATCTTTCCTACCTTGTTAAAGACCTTCAAGCTTATTGTAAGCTTGAAGTTGTGATTTTGCTTTTAAAACTTTGCATGTGTGCATATACGCATGCATATATATGTATAGAATTAATTCTGTGCTCTACTGGGCTGTGGAAGAAAAA
>NW_009238133.1:0-261 GCF_000690835.1 Fulmarus glacialis | reverse complement strand
ATGCTGGCCGTCATGTCCTACAACGCCTGGATCTTCCTTGGGGCCATTGTGGGCTCCACACTGGGCTATTTCATCGTGTACCCCCTGCTCGGTCGGGGCTAGGCACCCCTCCCAGGATGGTGGGCGATGTGCTCCGCACCTCCTGCTACTTTGGAATAGCTGCTGTCACTTCTGCTGGGTCTGTCCTTGTCCCCGTGCTGTGCGGGATGCAGCACCCCAGGGACTTGCTGCGGGGACCCTCGGTACTGGCCCCAGTCAGGT
>NW_009238132.1:0-260 GCF_000690835.1 Fulmarus glacialis | reverse complement strand
AGATGATGATGTCACCCCATGGGGACCTCCACCATGTCACCTACCACCGGGCACACAAGGGCACCATGGGGACACCCCCACCCCCTCACCCAGTTCCTTCCAGTGCCTCCCAATCCCCTCCCACTGCCCTCCAGTCCCTTCCCAGTTCCCTCCCAGTGCCCACTAATGACCTCCCAGTGCCTCCCATCCCCTCCCAGTCCGCTCCCAGTGCCCCCTAATCTGCTCCTAGTTCTCTCCCAGTGCCTTCCAGTCCTCTCTAA
>NW_009238131.1:0-261 GCF_000690835.1 Fulmarus glacialis | reverse complement strand
TCCACCACGTCCCAGGAGCTGCAAAGAGGGCAAGGGGAGGGCACGCCATCGGTGACAGCCCCCGGCCTCAACCCCGAGGGATGCTGCCAGGAGCGGGTCACCAGCCAGGCTTTGCACTGCCAGCTGCGCCCTGACGAGCCCGTCACCCCGACTGATTTCCACCTACCTGATGGTCCCCTTACCCAGCCCGTGTGTCTCTGGCATGGCCCTGGGTGCCAAAGGGGATTGCAGCAGGGGCCCTGCTCCCCCAAGCAACACCAT
>NW_009238130.1:0-261 GCF_000690835.1 Fulmarus glacialis | reverse complement strand
GGGGGAGGATTGGGGAGCGCAGTGGGATCTGGGTGGGGACTTGCTGCGGGGCAGGTTTGGGGTCAGAGGGCAGGTTATGGGGCACCCACGCGGGTTTGGGGGTACCGGGGGTCTGCAGTGGGGCAGGTTTGGGGTCACGGAAAGAATTTAGGGGCAACTGAGCAGGTCTGGGGTCACCAGGCACCCACAGTGGGACAGGGTTGGGGACACGGGGACAGGTTTGGAGACACAGGGACAGGTCTGGGGGTACCCACGCAACTT
>NW_009238129.1:0-261 GCF_000690835.1 Fulmarus glacialis | reverse complement strand
GTGTAAGCCTGGAGGTGGTGGTTGTAGTGTTCCCTGCTTCTGCAGATCAGGATGATAGATCTGCTTCTGCCACAACTGTATGCCAGAAAGCATTCTTCTGTAGTCCTCCTGTGTACTAGGTAGGTATTACTTCTCCACTTACGTGAATTGCAGCATTGGTGTTTTGGAATCCTCCCTCAGTTTCCCCATTTCTAATGCGATTTTTCTCAAGAAGACTACCTTTGTTTCCCTAAAAAAAGAACCCCAAGACAAAAAAAAAAA
>NW_009238128.1:0-261 GCF_000690835.1 Fulmarus glacialis | reverse complement strand
CATTTATCTATAGGGTAAAAAATATGTAGGTTTCTATCCAGTGATGATTAAAGATCTCGATTTATTCACACGTAAATTTATAAGAAATTAAAGATAAATAGTCACACGTTTCTTAAGACTTTCTATATAAAAGAGCACAAGTAAAATTTACAAGCTATAACACATACCATCAGCAATTGCTACAGCAGAAATATTTGACAGCCAGACAGAGTGCTGTCAAACACACATGAAGCAGCGAAGAAAATTCGGTTCACGGCTTTA
>NW_009238127.1:0-261 GCF_000690835.1 Fulmarus glacialis | reverse complement strand
TCAGTTCCCCTAGTTTTGGCAAAATATGTACTACAATTGGTACAACACACTTTATATTATCATGTCTCTTGACGGAAGGATAATGCAAGAAGCTGAAAATGTACCCAACCAGTACATACTGTCAGACATGAAGCTTGAATATTTATCAGAACTATTAAAATAGCTAAACATTATCAAATATAATTATAGATTTGCGGGAAAATTTTGTCATTTTGTAGCAGTGATTTCCAAACCTGTCAAAGATGGTTTTTTTCTTTCTGC
>NW_009238126.1:0-260 GCF_000690835.1 Fulmarus glacialis | reverse complement strand
GAACTCCTCTTTTCATCACCGGCAGTTCCACATCTTCTTGAAGTGTCTGTCTGTTAGGTTGACACCTTTAGGACATTTTTAGGGTGCTGCAATTTTAAGTGTCTACTTCCAGGATTTAAGTCATCACTCAACAAATTCTACACAATTTAATAAAAAGCTCATCCTTGCTTAAGAGGCACATGTCTGTTAACATAACGTTTACAAGACAAATGCATGTTTATGTATATGGGGCTATACTGTAGTGGCTCCACATCATCCTA
>NW_009238125.1:0-261 GCF_000690835.1 Fulmarus glacialis | reverse complement strand
TGGGTCATTTCCCAGCAACATCTAAATTTGTTGCAGGTTCACTGTAATGCAAGCTCTCTTCTCAGTCTGTCTTAACCTGATAATCAACAGTTTTGTGGGCTGTGGTATTTCTGTTGTGACTGGAATCATTCCTAGGAATATGTGGTTACATCTTTAGGGATGGAAAGTGTAAATATGCAAAGGTGTCCCTTATGAAGTATGCACAAATGAGTTGGAAAGTAACAGGTGGATGCAACAAGGAGTTACAGGGAAGAATCAGGA
>NW_009238124.1:0-257 GCF_000690835.1 Fulmarus glacialis | reverse complement strand
GTACAGGATCGCTCTGGCTCCATCCCCCCGCAGCGGTTTTACAGGTCCCGGCAGGACTCGTATTCAGTGTAAGCACGTGAATTTAGGGGAGGGGGCAGAGAGAGAATAACTCCCTGCGAGTGGCCAAATGTAATAAACACAGTCACTAACCACTTTTCAGAATACACACGTAATAATATGTGGTATTTATATTTTTACCACCCTAGTGGGACTTTGGCAAGTAAATCGGATTTTCCCACCCTGACCCAAATAAATGT
>NW_009238123.1:0-253 GCF_000690835.1 Fulmarus glacialis | reverse complement strand
AGCCTCCTCTTCTCCAGGCTAAACAGGTGGGAAGAAGTGGGATCTGAAGTAACAGAGCCTCCTAAGAAGGAAAAAGGAGATGAAGTATTGAAACAACTTTCCGGAGACAAACCCTGCTGACTCACACAGGAGCAGCCTGAAACCAAAGCACCAGCTCATGGAAGAAGGAACTTTCTTGATCAAAAGACAAAACCTGGGCCAACGCAGGGCTTAACTTGTGAGGTATCAAACTGCAAAGAAGCAGCAACTGAAT
>NW_009238122.1:0-261 GCF_000690835.1 Fulmarus glacialis | reverse complement strand
TGTGAAAACATGGCCTGCTCGGAAAGGCTGCAGGGTGATGCTCCATCAGGAAGGAGCTGCCACTTGCCGCCTGGCCGTACGTGCAATAAAAGCAGAGCATTGGTCTCATCTGCCAGAATTGCTGTTTGTGTCTCATTTGCCCTGGTTGCAGCCTGAGAGCACCTCCACCGGACAGGGCCTGATCCTGTTCCTTGGGCCCAGGGCTGCCCAGTCTGGCAGCCTCTGCCCTGCCGGCATCCTGGGTTTCCCTGGGCCTGTCCC
>NW_009238121.1:0-258 GCF_000690835.1 Fulmarus glacialis | reverse complement strand
CAGGACGGAGCCTCCCGTGGGTGCCCCCGGCTGTGCTGCGTCCCCCCGTGGGGCTGAGCATCACCCTCCCACGATGCTGCACCCGCCCTCCATCCCACAGCTGCAATAAACAGGAGTTTATTGGGGCTTTTCTCCCCCCAAAATTTTCTGTTATCCCCAGGTGGGCAACGTGGCCTTGCAGCATCCTCTGAAATGGGGGCAACCCAAGAGGGGGTCCTCGTTTCTGGTGCTCCCTGAGGGTTATGCCTGGCTGTGGGT
>NW_009238120.1:0-261 GCF_000690835.1 Fulmarus glacialis | reverse complement strand
TTGGATACTGTGGGACAGAGCTCTGGCTGGCAAGGTCCCTGCGCTGATGGATGTGTTATTGTGCGTGATTACCACCACCCTCTCCTTTAGAGAACAGTTGGCCCTCACTGCTCCTCTTGCTCGCCTTACTGCACACTGGCTTTTTTAACTTGGCAGATCCCTTTCTGCTGGCTCCTACTCAGTCAGCCCCTTTCCAGCCTGTTATGATGCATATAGTTATTCTTGTGGAGCCTTGTAAAGCTTCTCTTGACTAATATTGAC
>NW_009238119.1:0-261 GCF_000690835.1 Fulmarus glacialis | reverse complement strand
TGGCATTTTAATTAACTCATATTTCTAGAGCTAATGCAAAACAAATATGGATGATGCTGAAAAATGTATCCTATTCTAATTATTGTAAGGGACAAATGCTTTTTAATTAACTGATCAGAATGTATGCATCTTTCTTTTAGAAATCTTTTTTTTTTCTTTTCAGTAATTCAGTCATTTGTGTAAATGTAAAATACTTTTAAACTAGAAAAAGAAGATAAACTCTTTGACTTACAGAATGTGGTCTACAAAACTAGTTTGCAG
>NW_009238118.1:0-261 GCF_000690835.1 Fulmarus glacialis | reverse complement strand
CCCTCTCTGCACCGGCCCCTCTGATCCCGAGGCTTTCCTGGACCAGTCCCTGGGACCGGGATGGGAAACCCGAGGGCTCTGCCGCTGCAGGCAGGGGGTCCCATCCGGGGCCGGGCGCTGCCTGCCAGTCAGGCACAAACCCCCGTGAATGACGGACGCGCTGCCATAAGGCGGCCGGGGAGCTTTCACAGCGTGCGCCGCTCTCGCCATTGAGACGTTTGACTGGGGGAAGCTGCGATCCCGTCGGATGCCACGGAGAAA
>NW_009238117.1:0-261 GCF_000690835.1 Fulmarus glacialis | reverse complement strand
TTGTGCCAAAACTCACATGTACATTCAGGTAAAAAAGGGCATTTATACCATATACATTTATTTGATTGTGGTGATGCCAGAGGTGGAAGAAAGGGTTTTGGTTCCCTCTGCGTGAACTTTGCAGAGACAGTAGAGACCATGATTCCTCACCATTCCAAGAGACATTTGCTCCTACACTGTTTATGGTAAGGTTGTCTTCTTGGAAAGAAGTTCTGAATGTTTTTTTGTTCTTTGTCATATTTTTCCTTGCACTTCAATAGC
>NW_009238116.1:0-260 GCF_000690835.1 Fulmarus glacialis | reverse complement strand
AAACAAACACAGCAAAATCCCCTCAGCTCTGTTGTGCAGTTGGACAAATTGCGAGCAACTACGCCGAAAAGCTCTTTGATATAACATGAGTACATTTAATTTGAGATCACCCTGCATTCCTAGTTCCATCTTACTGCACAGCAAGAAGGACTCCTTGGGAGCTCCTTACAGAGTCCCTGCTCCCAACGGCCCCCTAAGCCAGCAAAACCTGGAGCTCAAGTGAGGGAGCTACAGAGAGGTCTTCCTGAAAAGAGAGAGTC
>NW_009238115.1:0-261 GCF_000690835.1 Fulmarus glacialis | reverse complement strand
ACAAGGTGGGACCCCAATGCTCTGGCTACTGGTTAACACAGGGGTGAATGCAACACAGACACTCCTGGGGTCCCTTGGATCCACAGCTGGATTAACCCCACCCCAAACCCAGCTGGTGGGAGAATGGCCTTGGAGTAAAAGTGGTTTTGCCCCAGAGATGAAGCAGGACTCGGGTCTCCGAGCGCTGGCCATGTTTTATCTCCATCCCAGCCCCGATGGTGGTACAATCCTGAACTGCTAGTGCAAGCAGGACCTGGCTAC
>NW_009238114.1:0-260 GCF_000690835.1 Fulmarus glacialis | reverse complement strand
TTGTTTTACAGTTACCACCTTGGCAGGCATGGACAGCACAACAGGATCCCACTTCAAGAATCCACGCAAGACCGTTATAGATCGAATAGCAAATCCTGCTCGTGAAGTCCTGAAGCAGAAGTGACCATTTAAAGTTTCAGCTGTTCATCCTGCCAACACATCAATACCTACGATATATTCTTTAATTGGGACAATTAACGCCATCATGGTAAATGGAGTGGCATTTCTTATTGTTAAGGTAACCTTAGCTCGGAGGGCAG
>NW_009238113.1:0-259 GCF_000690835.1 Fulmarus glacialis | reverse complement strand
GAGGATTTGGGTATATCCTAGGTAATCTGGTTACTTCAGGGAGTTGAAACAGGAGCTTCCAGGGCAAAGCAACATACTATATTTGGTTTAAGACTTCCAGGCACAAAATATTTAGTGTCGTTTCCCAAGAGAAAGTTGTTACCCAAACAAAACTTTGGACAGACTCTGATTTGGCGGTTTGGCAGTTGACTTGGGGCTGATTCCTGATCTCAGCAGAATCCTTAGTGTGCCTCAAACATACCCTTAAATTGTATGTCAT
>NW_009238112.1:0-260 GCF_000690835.1 Fulmarus glacialis | reverse complement strand
GGAGAGCTCAAGCTTCCATGCACTGTAGGCCATTCGACTTAAACTGCATAGACTCTTGATTAGAGAGGCAAACTTGGAAGTAACATTCTCCCACCTTTAAATTTTGGGGGGTGTGGGAGGGGGGAAGGGAGAAGACTGGAAGTAGGAATTGAGGCAACTTCTTTGGCAGCCATCATAGATCAGGTTGATCTTCCCAGGATCTGAGTCTAAGAAATGGACTCAGACACCTACTGTAGTTCAACAGTAAGAGGAGTCACTGA
>NW_009238111.1:0-260 GCF_000690835.1 Fulmarus glacialis | reverse complement strand
GGGGATCCTTACAGGCAAAGGCGCTGGTGAGGAATCATTTCCCATAGTTAAAGTGACATCCCTACAGCATGGAGATTAACCTAAGAGTTATTTCCCTAAACTCCAGTTATAATCCAAGAGTAGAAACAGGCAGTTCCTGATCCTCATTTGTTAGCCCTGCTCAGCAGTCTACCTCCAGAACAGGCCAGTCATAATCTAGAGCACCTCATGCTTTCCATGGGCTATAAAGTAGTCTAGGTGTCTAGTTCAGACATAGGTCT
>NW_009238110.1:0-261 GCF_000690835.1 Fulmarus glacialis | reverse complement strand
CAACGCCGGACTGATCCCGTTCTCGGTGACAGGAGCGTTGGATTTCGAGGAGTACCGCCTGGCCCCAGCGCAGGAAGGCAAGTACGTCTGCATCCAGCAGCCCCACGCCGGGGATTTTGGGGTGTAGGGGGGCTGCTCACCGCTCTGTGCCCCCCTCCCAGGACCCAAGAGGAGCCGTAGCAAAGCTTTCCGTATCCCTGGGTTGAGCCGTAAGGAGAGGGATCGTGATGCTGTGTAAGATCCCCGCATCCCCGCATCCCC
>NW_009238109.1:0-260 GCF_000690835.1 Fulmarus glacialis | reverse complement strand
GGGAAAGAGAAAAAAAAGAAAAAAGAATCATATCCTTTAGAAAAAAGGTGTTAGTTGTATAAAGGTTCGAACTTGCGTTCAATTCCCACTAATTTTTTTGAGAATGGAAAGTACACAGTATTTTGCAGGACTGTTCACCTACAAGTGTACTTCAATGTTTCACTCCTTGTGCTGGTCCTCAGAAATGTATCGGTGCTTTTTATTCTGCCAAATAAATGCACACTACCCAGATTTTTCCTAACCCCTTTCTGAGAATTTGA
>NW_009238108.1:0-260 GCF_000690835.1 Fulmarus glacialis | reverse complement strand
GGGAGAGGCGCAGCGAGGCCAGGGAGCACCCCCTCCCTCAAACAGTTCTCCACTTTTTCATAAAGCATCCTGTGTCTTGCTCTACTTTCCCCCACATTTTCACCGGACTTCCAGAGTCAGAACAGTACTCACGACCTCCACCAACGTTTCTTCCCCTCACTACACCCCGTAACTGTCACTTCATCTATATCAGCTTCTTAAGATTGGTGAAACCCACCAACCAGCGAGCTTCTGAATCAATAAAAACCCGAACGATCCTT
>NW_009238107.1:0-260 GCF_000690835.1 Fulmarus glacialis | reverse complement strand
CACCAAAGAGCAGCAGCTGATGCTGATGTTCACTCAGCTATTCAACGTACCCTTTTTGTGGGGGGTACGGCAGGGGAGAGAAGTGGGGAGGGATGATATTTGCCAAGTATCAACTAACATCACCGCAGATCTACTGTAAGCTTTTACCCTCTCTAAGTTTTAACGGATAGTTATGTTGTGAAAGAAATACTAAGCTTTTTTATTCCCTTTTCTTCATCAGGCTGAAAAGCAGGCAAAAAAACAGCAGGAAAAGCAAGCAG
>NW_009238106.1:0-259 GCF_000690835.1 Fulmarus glacialis | reverse complement strand
ACACAGCAGAGTGCAGGACACTGAGGGCTGCCATCAATTCCCCATCAACGCTGCCTAGAGCCCTCTGAGATGAATAGGGGCATGCAAAGCCTCCAACAGGGCTGGCAGAGCAGACCCACGTCACTTGGGAGAGGCAGGCCATCCTGGAACAGCAGCAGGACAACCACCAAGTACCCTAGGCTTTCTCAAGTGAACTGGATGATACTTCATGAGCAACAGACTCCAATTCACAGGGTGGGATCCAGCTGGAAAGTCAGCA
>NW_009238105.1:0-260 GCF_000690835.1 Fulmarus glacialis | reverse complement strand
CCCGTCCGCTCGCATGTCTCTCTGGGCTGCTTACACCCAGGCTGATGCCTCTGGGTTTTCCCTTCGCTTCGGACCACTTCCCCACACTGCCAGGGCCAAGCGGGGCCGGGCTTTGGGCCGGGGGAGAGGAGGGAAAGGTGCCACCCACCCCACCCTGTGCTATGAGCCATGGGGGGGTCCCATCCCATTTCCCCCACAGGGTGCTGCCTCGTGGTGCCCAATCCTGAGAGAGGGACCCCCTGTCCCAGCGAGCAGGGGGT
>NW_009238104.1:0-257 GCF_000690835.1 Fulmarus glacialis | reverse complement strand
CTCTGTCCCAGCCGGAACCAGGACACAACATAATCACACAACTATAATTAAAGCACACAATGCAAACATCACCTACAGACTCCCATATCAGTTCTTTAAATAGCAGACAAGCATCTTAAATTTGCAGTTATTTCTTTCAGAAGTATTACTTCCAGATTTTCAAGGAAGACAATGATTTCACATCCAGATATTTGCAAAAAGAAAATAAAGCCTGTTTCCAAGACAACCACATCTACACCAATGCACGCAGCATGGGC
>NW_009238103.1:0-256 GCF_000690835.1 Fulmarus glacialis | reverse complement strand
CCTGCTGAAGTTCCTAACATTGGTCTGAAGCAGCAGGTGAGAGGTTATATGTTCTCTTTCCTGGGAAAAACGTCTGGTCTGATGGCACAGGGCCAATGGGAGACTTGCTGCATCATATAATCTTCATTCAGATCTTTAAAATAGGTCTAAACCAGGACCTAAGGGCTCAGTAATAGATCTCCTCCCAGTTTTTAGCATGAAAAGTGGCTTGATGATTTATGGAGAGATGACAGTGAAGGCTACATTTTAGACATAA
>NW_009238102.1:0-258 GCF_000690835.1 Fulmarus glacialis | reverse complement strand
TAATTAACAACAGTTAATCTCCAGTTTCATAAGTTGTTTGAATGAAGGTCAAGAACCAATAGCATAATGACATCTCACAAGATTACATGCTCCAGCTGTAAGACAATATCCTATGTATACCTTCACACGCATTCCTTGGCAGGAAAATCTCCATCAGCTCACTTACTTCACATACAGGCAGGAGAGTTCTGGCAGAGTGGAAATCTGAATTTAACTGCTGTAGATTGATTTGTGATGTTTGCCAATGACTGTGATGTA
>NW_009238101.1:0-256 GCF_000690835.1 Fulmarus glacialis | reverse complement strand
TCTGATCTCTCTAGCACCTTGGGGTGAAAGGCTGTTCCCGAGCATACAGCCATTTATTCTGGCTTTCCTTGTCTTGGTGACCTCTGGAAGAAAAGGCCTGCTGTGTATACAGAACGCTGTGTACCAGGACTGAAAAAAACCAGACACAGCTTTGTTCATGTCAAGGTCTTGGATCTCTCAGGTATTATGCGTGATCGCAGAACTGAATATTGCTTGAAGCTGGCCTTGAAATGAGAGCAACGAGAGCTTTGATAAA
>NW_009238100.1:0-260 GCF_000690835.1 Fulmarus glacialis | reverse complement strand
CATGCTGGAGATGAGGAAAACCTTTTTCTTCGTGAGGGTATTGAAGCATTGCAGCAGATTTCCCAGAGATGTTGTGCTGTCTCCGTCCTTGGATGCTTTCCAGCACCCACTGGATAAAGCCTTAAGCAACGTGGTCTGACTCCACAGCTGATCTTGCTATGAGCAGGAGACTGGAAAACAGACTTCCTGAAGTCCCATTCAGGGGAGTGGAAACCTAAATGATGCTGTGGTTCCTTCCCCTCTGGGTCTGCCCTTGATGA
>NW_009238099.1:0-260 GCF_000690835.1 Fulmarus glacialis | reverse complement strand
ATTGAAACATTAGCCCCCTCATAGAGCAATCCCTCCCAGTTCAGCTCCAGTAATTCCTCTCTCAGCCCTACGGGGATATGATCAGAAAAGGAGACGGGTTAATGAATCCACACTTTGTAGCTGGGAGGAGGAGAAGGAGGCGACACCATCCCGTTTGTCCCACCAGCTTGTTTATTAGGGCCCAGCCTATTTTGGAGGAATTGCTCGTCCGGGCTCCGTCCCTGCGAGGACTACACGTCCCCTCTGTTCGCCTCGAAAGC
>NW_009238098.1:0-260 GCF_000690835.1 Fulmarus glacialis | reverse complement strand
GGTGCTGGTGGGCTCCTTGGGGTGCTGAGGGCACCCCAGGGTGCTGGTGGGTTTCTTGGGGTGCTGGTGGCCAGGGGAGATCTGGGGGTGCTCCCAGGGGCACCCCCACCCAGACGCAAGGTCCCAACCCTTGTGGGTGCCCCCCAGCCGCCTTCATCCGGGTGGTGGGTTCGGAGTTCGTGCAGAAGTACCTGGGGGAGGGTCCCCGCATGGTGCGCGACGTCTTCCGCCTGGCCAAGGAGAACGCCCCCGCCATCATC
>NW_009238097.1:0-259 GCF_000690835.1 Fulmarus glacialis | reverse complement strand
GAAGGAGAGTGTCTGCTCCTCTAAGGGTACCTGGTCAAAGGAGCCATAAACCAGAACATGCAGAGACAGACCTGACCAAGAAATGACAAGGAAGGTCATAATAAGAACAAACCTGGTCAGTGGCATGAAGAGTATATGGGGTGTGAAAATGTTTATTTTTTTCAGTTGGGAGGATAAAGAAAGGGAGAGAGAAACCAGATGGTCATAAAACCTGTCCAATTAACATTAATAAAGACAGTAACCAGAAACAAACCTGGTC
>NW_009238096.1:0-259 GCF_000690835.1 Fulmarus glacialis | reverse complement strand
AACCTCTTCATTACACCAGGCTTGTGAACAGGGAAGTATGTTGTGTCCTGGTTGGAGCTACATGGGGCGGGGGCTTCATCCATGGCATCATTCTATTTGCTCTCAGCATACACCTCCCCTTATGTGGTCCCAACATCCTGGACAACTTCTTCTGTGATGTCCATCAGCTGGTCAAGTTGGCCTGTGCCAACACTCACATAGTGGAGCTTTTGATGTTCCTCAACAATGGAGTTGTTATAGTCATGTGCTTTACACTTCT
>NW_009238095.1:0-260 GCF_000690835.1 Fulmarus glacialis | reverse complement strand
CTGCCCCGGCACTTCCAGCCGCCCCGGCACGGCACACCCCGGCACCACGGGGGCTTGGGGGACGAGCCGCACGCTTATCTTGCTACCCAGCTCCTGTAGCTCTGAGGCAAGGTAGGGCTCAGAAGGGTACCCAGCCACGAGCAGAGGCACCAGGTGAGCGAGGGCAACCACTGTAGGCTCACAAGCGGTGACATCTCCTGCCTCCATGGCCGGGTGCTCCCAAAGCATTTCACTAACCTGACCTCCTTCCATGACAAGGT
>NW_009238094.1:0-259 GCF_000690835.1 Fulmarus glacialis | reverse complement strand
CCTTTACTCAGAACAGAATCTTGCCCCTCTTTCTCTTCTCTGGCATTGCTATCGCGTAGGAATCGCTTCTGGATCTACACAATAATGACTGTCTTGACTCCACTCCTCCCACCCTTTCTTTCAGAAGAAGCTGTAACAGGAGTTTTAACTTTAGGTAATTGGTGAGTATATGAAGTGCATGGGATCACCCACAGTGTTAATGCATATGGATGAGTATTGAAGGAGAAAGAAAAGTTACTTCCAAATGACTGTAGTTCTT
>NW_009238093.1:0-259 GCF_000690835.1 Fulmarus glacialis | reverse complement strand
GTGCCCCAGGACTACAGCTCCCGCCTATACAGCCAGGGAGACAGACAGACAAAGACAGAAATAGCGACAGTCTATAGGGCAGAGAGGATGGGATTAAACAAATAAGCTCAGGGACCGGACAGAGCGAGATGGAGAAAGAAAAAAGTAGTGATGGGCTAAAGACAGAGAAGGAGGAATTAAAAAATGGGAGCAGGGACCCAGACAGAGAGCGATGGGGAGAGACCAAAACCAGCAATTATGGGCAACTGCCCCATTTCTT
>NW_009238092.1:0-260 GCF_000690835.1 Fulmarus glacialis | reverse complement strand
CACGTGTGCAAGCGTGTGTGCACGGAGAGAAGGCGTGGGCACCGGGAGCATGCATGTGCAAGCATGCGCGCAGGAGCAGCACGTGTGTGTAAGCGTGTGTGTGCATGGGGAGCATGTGTGGGCACCACGAGCACACGTGTGCAAGCGTGTGTGTGCACGGGAAGCACACATGGGTACCAGGAGAATGCATGTGCAAGCATGTGTGTGTATGGAGAGCACGCGTGGGCACCAGGAGCACGTGTGTGCAAGCGTGTGTGCAT
>NW_009238091.1:0-259 GCF_000690835.1 Fulmarus glacialis | reverse complement strand
GTACTGTGTGCAGTTTTGGGCACCACAACGTAGGAAGGATGTAGAAAGATTAGAGTGTGTCCAAAGGAGGGCAATAAAGATGGTGAAAGGACTAGCGGGCGTGTCCTTATGAGGCACGGCTGAGGACACGGGGTTTCTTCAGCTTAGAGGAGAGGAGCCTGAGGGGGGACCGCGTTGCTGTCCACAACTCCCGCAGGACGGGGCGCGGAGAGGGAGGTGCTGATGCCTTGTCTCTGGGGTCTGGTGAGAGGACGCGAAG
>NW_009238090.1:0-259 GCF_000690835.1 Fulmarus glacialis | reverse complement strand
TGCTTATTAGCCATGCCTAGAGAACTATGGCAGACATGCAATTCCGTGAGCCAGACGATAATTTAAAACAAAGGAGTTACGAAACCAAAATTAAATTACAAACAGATTACAAAAGCATTTTAACACTTCACAATTGAATATGAATGTTACAGTCTGTCAGGAGGTAAATAGAAAGAAGATTAATTCAGTCTTTCACAGTCCCTGGAACTTTTGTCCCATTTCTAGAAAATTACTGTGATGATAATATGAAAGTATAGAA
>NW_009238089.1:0-259 GCF_000690835.1 Fulmarus glacialis | reverse complement strand
CAGCAGAGGGCTGGACTGAGACTTTCTCCTTAAAGCCTTCCTGTCCCTGTGAGTGGGGCAGAGCCCCCTCTTGCCCCCCAAAACCCATATGAGTGGGAGATGCCCCCTGGGATGTTTTGCCCCAGCCGGCTGCTATCCCTCGTAGGCGACTGGAGTCAAAACCCTGGTGCTCCAGGGGCAGGATGGAGCAGCTTCCTCTCAGGGGAAACTGAGGCGCGGAGCGAGGTCTGGTCCACAGGGTGGCTAGGACAGGGGTTGG
>NW_009238088.1:0-259 GCF_000690835.1 Fulmarus glacialis | reverse complement strand
ATGAGACAAGGACCTGGTGGGGATGGGACGGGGACGGTTCAAGGACCTGGTGGGGACGGGACAGGGGTGGGATAAGGACCTGGTGGGGATGGGGACAGGGTTGGGGACAGGGACCTTATGGGGACAGGGAGAGGATGGGGAGGGGACATGGACCTGGTGGGGACAGGGACATGGGTGGGGATGGGACAGGGATGGGGACAGGAACAGGGTGAGTGTGGGGGTGGGACAGGAATGCTCTGGGGATGGGGACATGGCGGGG
>NW_009238087.1:0-259 GCF_000690835.1 Fulmarus glacialis | reverse complement strand
GCACGAGGGGTTTTGCACAAGGGTCTCGCAGGAGGGGTTTTGCACGGGGGGTTTCGCACGAGGGGTTTCGCACAAGGGGTCTTGCACAAGAGTCTTGCACGAGGGGCCTCACAGGAGGGGGGGTCTCACAGGAGGGGTCTCGCACGAGGGGTCTTGCACAAGGGATTTTGCACGAGGGTCTTGTATGAGGGGCCTCATAGGAAGGGGGTTTTGCACGAGGGGTCTCATGGGAGGGGTTTTGCACGAGGGGTTTTGCACG
>NW_009238086.1:0-259 GCF_000690835.1 Fulmarus glacialis | reverse complement strand
TAATATATTAAAAATATAAAAGACCTGAAATGCTTTTGGATCTAAAAATGATGTTAACTCTAGTCTGCTGATTGAGATACTTACAGGAGAAGTGCATTAGTTCCAGCTGCTGCTCTATTGTTTATTTAAATAATCTATAAAAACTTAGTAAGATGAGGTTCAGCACATGATGCTGGAAAAGGTTCATTCTAGCCCCAGTAGGTTGATCTGCATCTGAAAATAGAAATATCGAATCATAGAATTATTAAGGTTGGAAAAG
>NW_009238085.1:0-259 GCF_000690835.1 Fulmarus glacialis | reverse complement strand
GGGGGCTGTGGGGGTGAGCAAAAAATCGGCAGCATTAAACTTTTCAAAAGAAGAGCTGGTGTCATCGCAGGGTCACAGGGCCGGGAGGCTGAGGTTGCACCCATGGGCACCCCCGCTCTCCTCACCAACACCTCACCGATGGTTTTAGCAATGCATTTCCACTTTTTTTTTTTAAATACAAAACCATTCCGACTTGTGAACAGCTCTGTCACTACCATATGTTGTGCTCCTTTTCCATATATGAAACAAGCTGTTTTCA
>NW_009238084.1:0-259 GCF_000690835.1 Fulmarus glacialis | reverse complement strand
ACTTCTTGTTACTAGATCCTACACTTCTGATAGTGCCTTGTCTCTTTGTAGAAACTTAGTATCTTTTGTTCCCTTTTGTATTTAAAAGTAAAAAGTTTAAAAAAACCCAAAACATCAAAACTACAAAAAACCCCACACACCTTCTGCTTGTTTATTATGGTAAAGGAAAAAGTTAATTCCAGTTGAACGTTAGGGTTGAAGCCAGATGCTATTTAGGCTGTGTTCTTAAAATAATGAGCCACTCTTCTATCCTTGAGAT
>NW_009238083.1:0-259 GCF_000690835.1 Fulmarus glacialis | reverse complement strand
CCCAAACCCCAGGGTACCCCAGGGCACCCAGTCCTCAGGGGCACCCCAGGGCACCCCAATGCCCAGGGGCACCGCAGGGCACCCTGATCCCTGGGGACACCCCCACACACCAAGTGCCCAGGGTACCCCAGGGGACCCTGTCCCTAGGGGCACCCCAGAGCACCCGGTCCCCAGGGCACCCCGGGGCACCCTGACCCCGGGGGGTGGCAGAGCGCTCGGGCACCCAGTACCCCGGGCACCCGCTGCCCCCCGCACCCCA
>NW_009238082.1:0-258 GCF_000690835.1 Fulmarus glacialis | reverse complement strand
TAAGCTTTTGGAGATCAACATCTAGCAGGGTTCAAGCACTTGGAACTACTGAATGAAAAATCAACAGCTTATGTACTACTTTTCCTCCCTTAACAGACTGTTAAAGCTAAAAATACATTCTCTTTCTTAGAAAGTGCCAAAAACTATTAAATCACTGACCAGTTTTACTACTGTGCGTGTACAAAGAACAAGAAAAATACATGGCAATAACATTTTTTCTATTACACACCATTAGGAGAAACCAACATGAACATTATG
>NW_009238081.1:0-259 GCF_000690835.1 Fulmarus glacialis | reverse complement strand
GGTGGGCAAAAGCACCCTCCTCTTGTAGCTGCTGCCAGCCGCTGTGAATTAATCACAGCCCTGTACAGATAAGAGTACAAAGTGTGGCTGAGCATTTCTCCTGCCCAGAGGAGGGGTCTGCAGGGGACCGCTTGGCACCTGGGATGGGGGCTTGAGAGCCCGAAGGGGGGCGAGATGGAGGGCTGGGGTGGGAGAGCCCCGCGGGGGGACCAGCTGCAGGGCAGTGAAGAGCCCCCTCTTTCCAGCGGCGGGCTTGGGG
>NW_009238080.1:0-259 GCF_000690835.1 Fulmarus glacialis | reverse complement strand
CGCTTTAACGAGCAAAAGGCAGAGAAGAGGTTAACGAGGACCGCAGCCCTGTTTCGGCCGACACATCCAAGCCAGGGCATCCCGTTCCTCTCCTCCACGGTTCCCGCCCGCCGCATCTGCCCTACGCGCACGCCTCTCTCTAAGAGGATTATCGGGGTTTAAGACACCCTCCTGCTAAATTTGGCTTCACCTCGGTAAGCCAGCAGCCGTTTGTCACCTTGTCCCTGCCGAGTGGGAGGTGCCACGGCCAGGCACTCTC
>NW_009238079.1:0-258 GCF_000690835.1 Fulmarus glacialis | reverse complement strand
ATTAAATGCAGTAACAACATTATTATCAAAAATTATGTGCTGTAGTTGCCTATAAACAAACCAAAATGCTGTGGATGGGGCGACACTTCAGTTCTAGCAAGACCACGCACACCACCTAACTTCTACCAGAACTACGCTCTGGACAGGACTGAAGGACAAAGCAGAATGAGAGCCCGTAAGAGTCCCTTCCCAAAAATACCTCCGGTTGCAAAGTAAACTATTTACTGTGAATCGCTGACAATTCAGAGTCACCTCGAC
>NW_009238078.1:0-259 GCF_000690835.1 Fulmarus glacialis | reverse complement strand
GGCAGGGAGCCCCCCTGAGCTTTGCTTCCCAGGGCTCCAGAGCTGCTTCCCAAGTCGCCTCCCCAGCCTGCTCCATCGCCCGAAAAGAGCCGGAGCGGCAAAACCCGGGCCGAAGATGCCACCTGCTGGAAGCGGGTCTGGTGCCATGGGCCGGCGGGCACCCCGCAGCCCTGCCGCCCAGGAGCCCCCAAACCCCACAGGACCCAAAATCCCCCAGGCCCACCACCCAGAAACCCCACAACGCCACAACCTCACCATG
>NW_009238077.1:0-259 GCF_000690835.1 Fulmarus glacialis | reverse complement strand
GGGCTGGGAGAGCCAAATGGGGTGCAGGGGACATGGTGGCCAGGCGGGTCCCCTTGGCTGGGGTACCACGGCTTTGACCCCAGGACCCTCCTGGCAGCAGTCGAGAGGGGTGGGGGGTCCCCGGCTGCGGGGGGTTTCGCTGGGGATGAGCGGCTGGATTTCATCCGTCATTGTCATTAGTCTAATCTGGGGTTTTGCCTGTGTAATCCCTGCGAATCGCGGCCTGATCCTGTTACGGGCGGCAGCGGGATCCCGTGGC
>NW_009238076.1:0-258 GCF_000690835.1 Fulmarus glacialis | reverse complement strand
GCACTCACCTTGTCATTAGGATTGTACTGGATGACATATTCTATCTGGCCGTTCGGACCATCATCAATGTCAGTAGCACCATTGTTTCCAGAAAATCCTGTAAAGATGGTTGTTCCAACTGGCGTTAACTGCAAGAACAGACAGACAGACAAGAAACAATTAAAGAACTGTATGCAAAGCTTCCCCCCCGCCCCTAACTCTCATCTATAATGCCAGGCTGACATTCTCTCCTCCCCTTTGTTCACCCTGGAACCTCAT
>NW_009238075.1:0-258 GCF_000690835.1 Fulmarus glacialis | reverse complement strand
CTGGCTGTGTTATTGCCCAGGTGTAGATTTGGATTGGGTTCTGGGAAGCGGGACAGAGGAGAGCTCAGAGCTACCATTAATATCAGTCAATGCCTTAAATGTTCCCCATTGCCCTGCAGTGGGGACCTACCAGCCGTATTTTCTGCTATCGTAAGGGGATCGGACCTACTTCAGGCTTCAGTATCTCAGGGCAATGAAACATCCATTGCCTGTTTACTTCATGAAAGACTGATACCAATTTATGTTAAAGAACTGCTT
>NW_009238074.1:0-259 GCF_000690835.1 Fulmarus glacialis | reverse complement strand
TACACATCGAATTTTCATTTCAATTAACTTTCTGAAGCAAGACTTACACAAAGCAATCTGTTAAGGGTCTGCTAGTAGGCAGCTCCATTGTTGTCTGTTAGATGGCTGATGTACAGCTCTGCTGCCTAGTCTTCTGTGTGCCACACATGTATTCTATGTGCTTGGGAAGAGTTGTAATTGCCAGAATTCAGTTGACTGAGAACCTTGATTCAAGGTGTCGTGGTTTAACTCCATGCAGCCGCTCACTCACCCTCCCCCC
>NW_009238073.1:0-259 GCF_000690835.1 Fulmarus glacialis | reverse complement strand
TTGTCACTTTGTAGGTGTAATTCAAAGATAAACTTGTGAAAACACGAGCTGTAATTAAAGCCCCGCGACTCGCGTTGAACTTCCTGTGCTAATTGTTCAGGCAAAACTAACGGGGGGGAGGAAAGCTGTTTTTTTGACGGGTTTGCAGCTGCTCGGGACCTTCGGAAGGGTGGCACGGGCGCGGAATTAGGGCTGAGGGTGGAGGGAACTTTGTTTTTCGACTGCACCAGCAGCACCTCCGGCCGCTCCACTCCTCATC
>NW_009238072.1:0-256 GCF_000690835.1 Fulmarus glacialis | reverse complement strand
ATGATGATGATAATGATGATGATGATGATAATTTTTAAAAACACATGTGTGTGTATGTGTGTGTGTGTTTTGGGTGGATTTTTTTAGATATAGCAGATTATAGCAGATGCAGCTGAGGACCTCATTTAGACACAGGTATGATCAAGAGTGTTATCTACTTTGAGACTTTAGGCATAAAAAGAAACCACACAAAATTAGTCTTACTAGCACGAAAATTTCCACTAATTAAATTAATATTACATGTCTAACAATAAGC
>NW_009238071.1:0-258 GCF_000690835.1 Fulmarus glacialis | reverse complement strand
AAACACGCGTGGAGGGGAGGACACGGGGGGGGGACACACCTGGGTGGCGGTGGCGGGGTCCTCGTCCTCGTAGGGGACGTAGGGGGGCTTCTTCTTGCGCAGCTCGGCGTTCTCCTGCGCCTGCTCCTCCGCCACCAAGGTGACGTTCACCAGGACGTCCTCGCTCTCCTCCAGCACCCCTGGGGACACGGGAGAAGGCTTGGGGACACAGTGGGGACAGGGCTTGGGGACATGGGACAGGGCTCGGGGACACCGTGG
>NW_009238070.1:0-257 GCF_000690835.1 Fulmarus glacialis | reverse complement strand
TGTGCATATTCATCTCTTTCAGTTTATGAGTGCTGCAAAGGATTTCATTTTCACCAGGATTTCACAGTTGCATATTGCAAATGCATTGGAAGAGTTTAAGACCAATACTCATATTCACTAACTGGCATCATAAAAGTCCTTTCTTAATGCAGCTATTTATGTTGCTGATATTTGTCTGCTTGTATATTTGTACATTTTTGAAGTGTTTTGGTTAGTTTTCTCAACCAAGAAGTACTTAATTGAACAAATCCTGCTGA
>NW_009238069.1:0-257 GCF_000690835.1 Fulmarus glacialis | reverse complement strand
AGCACAGCAATGTGCTATTTCCTTGCAGCCTCCTCGACCAAGGAAAATGTTCATCTCCAGACCACTCAATCCAATTTTAAAATGTCATCTCATTCTTTGAGACTATGCCTGAGGAACGATTTCCATGTTCATTAGAAGTATTCCAGAAGCAGCTGGAAAAATCCTGTTCTTCAGGGTTTCATAGAAAGAGAGCTTTTAGCAGGTCAGAAGCTTCCCTTTCCAAAACGCATGTGCCAAATTATCTTATTTTCTTAATC
>NW_009238068.1:0-258 GCF_000690835.1 Fulmarus glacialis | reverse complement strand
CATTCTTGGTGGACTTCAGGTGTTTTCTGTACAAGGTAGAGCAAGCTTTCCAGTTAAGCCACTCAAAGTTTTACTTCCCAGAATCAAAAAGCACAGGTCCGTAATAGTCGTTAAATTTGCTCATCTAGCATTCCCTAGTGGTCCAGGGAACTCGCATCACCAAAGTAAACACCAGATGTATGGGAATTTAAGGCAGCCTCAGATTCTCCCTTTACATAGTCTGTGCTCATGATGATGAGGCCATTGAAAACAGAAGAT
>NW_009238067.1:0-258 GCF_000690835.1 Fulmarus glacialis | reverse complement strand
TTTTACGAGTCCATTTAAGAAATCCGGTTTAACTGTATGTTAATCTCATTTATGGACCTAATAAAGGCAAATAGTGTCAGGGAGATTCACGAAGGTGGGGCACTAATGCCATGTACGACTTCCAATTCTGAAAAAACCCCACTTTTTGCCATGGACTGAGCTTCCAGGGCCTTTGCTGGAGGGGAGCAGGGTGGCCAGGGGTATCCCGCTGCCTCGGGACTGCAGGAGCTGGGGACGTCGGGTGGCACCTACAGTCTT
>NW_009238066.1:0-258 GCF_000690835.1 Fulmarus glacialis | reverse complement strand
GCTTGACCACTCTCTCAGTGAAGAACTTTCTTCTACTATCCAGTCTGACCTTCCCCTGACATTAAGCCATTCCCTTGCATCCTACGCTGGACACCAGAGAAAAGAGATCGGCACCTCACTCTCCGCTCCCTTAGTACCTGTACCAAAAAGTTGTCTTCAATGTGCTTCAGAAATTTCCTTGTCCTCTTTGTGTCTGCTGTATGACAGTCTCAGTTAACATCTGGGAAGCTGAAGTCGCCCATAAGGACAAGGGCAACT
>NW_009238065.1:0-257 GCF_000690835.1 Fulmarus glacialis | reverse complement strand
TCCCCTTGCCCTGCAGGGCCTCACTTTAAAGTGTTTCCTGATGAACGGGGCTTCGTAACCCTGGGGCTTCAGCCTGGACACCCACGTGCAATGGGTCGGCACCATCACTCGCTCTCCCTCATGCTCTGCTCACTCACACTGTATTAGGCATCGCCTTCCGAGGCAGGGCACCTCTGCTCTTGGGTTTTAGACTCTCTCTCTGAGGTTGAGCTGCGCTCTCGGCAGAAGCTTGCCTGGCTCTTTTGCCATCTTCCTCC
>NW_009238064.1:0-258 GCF_000690835.1 Fulmarus glacialis | reverse complement strand
TTTTTTTTTAAACTGAAATGATTCAATAGTCTCAAATCCAATTGACAGAAACAGCAAAAAAAGGTTTTTTGCCATTTACCAAGAACTTAACAGTGTATTCTGCACTGTTTTATCTTTTTATTTTTATCTTTAATCACAACAACTTGAAGCTCTACCTTGCCACACAATGATTATGCTTTGTCCTCCAAAAGGAACAGTTACATTTCAACTTGATCTGGTATTTAGCATAAAAATACACCTTTTCTGTGCATCCTTAAA
>NW_009238063.1:0-258 GCF_000690835.1 Fulmarus glacialis | reverse complement strand
TGGCATTTTAATTAACTCATATTTCTAGAACTAATGCAAAACAAATATGGATGATGCTAAAAAATGTATCATATTGTAATTATTGTAAGGGACAAATGGTTTTTAGTTAACTGACCAGAATCTATGCATCTTTCTTTTAAAAATCTTTTTTTTCTTTTAGTAATTCAGTCATTTATGTAGATGTAAGATACTTTTAAACTAGAAAAAGAAGATATACTCTTTGACTTATAGAATGTGGTCTACAAAACTAGTTTGCAG
>NW_009238062.1:0-258 GCF_000690835.1 Fulmarus glacialis | reverse complement strand
TGGTGGGGCCGAGAAGGGGCTGCCAAGGGGAGGTGAGGGTCAGAAAGTGTTTTTTCTCTTGGCCACTTCTGAATCAGAGCTGAAGGCGTTGTGTGTCCATTCTTGACCTTGCACTTTAACAGGGTTTAGGTGAGGATTAGAGCAAGTGCGGAGCCACAGTGTTGGTTGTGCTGTGTAGGGTCTACCAAGGCAAGGGCAGAGCTAGCAACAACTTTCACTCTTGGCCACTTCAGTGTGGGAGCCCCAGGTAGTGCTTTT
>NW_009238061.1:0-258 GCF_000690835.1 Fulmarus glacialis | reverse complement strand
TGTTCCCAGGCAGAGCAGCAGCACAGAGCGCCCTGCAGAGCAGACAGACGGACACACAGACAGGGCCCCGCTACTAGGACACGATTTGTGGGGCCCCACATCAGGGTTTGCCCTGGGGCCCAGCTCCTCCCAGTCTCTGTGAGCCCTGGGGTCGCTCTCCCATCCCTACGGGCATGGGCCAGATCCTGCTCCCTGGCCTGGGGTGCAGCGGGGCGAGGCTGCAGCCAGGGGACAAGTGTCAGAGGGAGGCCTGCGGGG
>NW_009238060.1:0-258 GCF_000690835.1 Fulmarus glacialis | reverse complement strand
GGCCGAGCGTGTGAACCCCAGGATGTTCGGGCTGTGTCATGTCCCCCCCTCACCCCCGACACTCACTTCTGCAGGAACTCCTCCAAGCCGCAGATCTTGAGCACAAAGTCCTCAACGTCGATGGTGTGCAGCTCGTCGTGCGTGTAGCACAGCGCCTGGTAGATGAGCAGATCCACAGTGGAGGAGCCTGTGGGGAGAAGGAGCAGCGTCCTGAGCCCCGGGGATGGTGGGACCCCCCCCCCAGATCCTCCACCCAGG
>NW_009238059.1:0-258 GCF_000690835.1 Fulmarus glacialis | reverse complement strand
ACCTTCTCTTCTCCAGGGAGAAAAGACCTTACTCCTCCAGACTTTCCCCATGGGGCAGGTTCTCCAGTTCTTTCATCATCTTTGTGGCCCTCCTTTGCACCCATCCCCAGTCTGTCCACGTCTTTCTTGAATTATGGGGACCACAACTGGACACAATACTCCAGGAGCAGCATGACAATGCTGAGTAGAGTGAGATGATCGCATCTCTATCTCTGTTAGTAATGCCAGGGTGGATGCAGCCCAGGATCCGATTTGCCT
>NW_009238058.1:0-256 GCF_000690835.1 Fulmarus glacialis | reverse complement strand
CCTGCTCGCCATCCCTGTCTTGCAGCTCACGGGGCTGAATACCCTGTGGATAACTGGTCTGATAACTCCTTTCACTGTTGTCAAAACAGCATTTCTGTGTGTATAATTGTAGATCAGTGTAAATATTTGGATTTAACAGAAGACTACAAGGATGAATTTAAGCAGAATTAAGAGAAAAAACAGAAAACCAACATGCTTTAACAAACCTGTGAATAATATAAAATGCTGATCTACAATTATTAAAGGAAAAAAAAAA
>NW_009238057.1:0-258 GCF_000690835.1 Fulmarus glacialis | reverse complement strand
GGCCCCAGGGCTGCATTTAGGCTCCCACCCCGGTCCCTGCTTAGGCTGGGCTTTAGGTGCTGGACCTTGCACCCCGCTCACTTGATTTTATATCTTGATTTTTGGGTTGACCCCAGCCCCGCCACGTCCCCACGGATGGGGCTGTGGTCCCGCGGGGCTGCGCTCAGCTCCGGAGCAGCGTGACGGAGACCCTCGGGGTAAAAAGCGTTTGACCAGCGGCCGTGTCCAGAGCAGATGCTGCTCGCACACAATACGCGG
>NW_009238056.1:0-258 GCF_000690835.1 Fulmarus glacialis | reverse complement strand
GGGTGAAGAGGCTTTATGGACCACAGACCCCTTCTGGGGCTGTGGGATTTAGGGTAAGGAGGGCAGGGGAGCCTGGCTCACCTGCAGCCACGTGTTGGCGGTGTCCAGGGGGCAGGTGATGAGTTTGGCTATGCAGGTGCCCCTCCTGGCCCTGAAAAACTTCATGGTAGCCACTGGGGGTACCTTGGGGGGCTTCAACCCAACCATGGTGTGGGTGCTTGTGGGCAGAGAGGAGCGAGAAGGGGTCAGGTGCAGGAG
>NW_009238055.1:0-258 GCF_000690835.1 Fulmarus glacialis | reverse complement strand
GGGATTGGGGGGTGAAACTGGGGATTTTTGGCAGTGCCCTATCAAATTTTGGGGTGAAATGGGGGGATTTGGGGGGTTCTGGGCCACATTTTGGGGTCAAACTGGGCGATTTTGGGGTCCAACGAAGCTATTTTGGGGTCAAACATGGGTTTGGGGGGTCAAACCGTGGAATTTTGGGGTAAAACTGAGGGGTTTTGGGGTCACCCCTGGCTTTGGGGTTCCACGAGGGATTTTGGGGTGAAACTGGGGGATTTTGGG
>NW_009238054.1:0-257 GCF_000690835.1 Fulmarus glacialis | reverse complement strand
CACCCTTATTTTCTTGTGCTTCTTCTTGTGCTGGGAGGAAGCAGAGGTCAAAGACGGTGATGCCCAAAATGTTTGAGCTCTATCATGGCCTGCGGGAAACATTTACCAAATTGAAGATAGAGGCGGGCAGAGCATCACAGCCTGGCTGGTTTCTGCCCTTTCCTCCTTTTTGCCCTTCTTTCCTCTTGCCATATGTTCCTAACCAGTGTTGCCTCTGGGAGCTTGCCTACAAAAGACCGTATTTCAATTTGCATTTT
>NW_009238053.1:0-257 GCF_000690835.1 Fulmarus glacialis | reverse complement strand
GAAGCAGAGGGAGAACTGGAGCTCTGCCCTGGCCGGCACCCGGAGCATCTCCAGCCCTTCCCGCTCCGGGTGCCCCCCACCACAGAGGGACCCCCTGCAGCAGAGCCACCCCCCGGCTCAGCCAGAGCCCCCCTGCGTGGGAGCCAGCGAGCGCTGGTGCCAGCCTGCGGGCGCAGAGCGGAGATCAGCCCGCGGCCCCAAATGCCGTATCGATTGGCGCCCGTCTGCACTGATATTAAAGTGTTTGCCAGCAGCTG
>NW_009238052.1:0-257 GCF_000690835.1 Fulmarus glacialis | reverse complement strand
GAGAAACATCAGGCCTCCAGCTTGAGGGCGGAGTTGGGGGAAGTTGCTGTTGGCCTTGGCCAATGAGGCCACTTCAACGCAGGAGAACCCAAAGGGCCTTGGGCCTTTTTGGTGTAGACCAACCCAACGGGCCTGGGGTCTCCTCGACCCAACCCAACCAGGCTGAGTTGACTCGAGTCTCCTCAGCTTGAGGTCGAGGCCTCTCCCCACCCTCACCTTGTTCTCGGTGGCGTGTTTCTCCTTCTCCACCTTGGCCA
>NW_009238051.1:0-257 GCF_000690835.1 Fulmarus glacialis | reverse complement strand
TTTACAACCTCTGCCTAGGAGCAAAGGCTACCTCATAGTGACTTTTAAACCCACCGCTGTAATGGCTCTGCCAAATCTAACATGGTACTGCAATTACTGCAGCTAGTAATTACATGGTGTTCTCCAGTAATCCCCTCACAGCAGCTCTGTAGGTGAGTATGTTTGCATGGTATTTGTGCTCAGCAGCTGAAAAAGATGCTGTCCGGTCATTTAGGTCTACCATTTTTCAGTGCAATGGCAGGGACAGATGATAAAAT
>NW_009238050.1:0-257 GCF_000690835.1 Fulmarus glacialis | reverse complement strand
GGACCCCCGTGCCCCCCTTGGCTGCCAGGACAGCAGGTGGCTGTGAGCATGGAGCGTCCCTGGGCTAGGTCAGGGCCCATCGCAGTGATCCAGGCAGGCTCCTGCTCTCGGCAAAAACGTCAATAAATTCCTTAAAAGAATAAATCTCCCCCTGCTCTGGCACTGCCCTGCCTCCGGCACTGGGTGGCAGTGTACGAAGCCCTCGGGGACTGTACTAAGGGCTGCAAAACGACCCCCTGGGCACTCGTAGGGGAGTT
>NW_009238049.1:0-257 GCF_000690835.1 Fulmarus glacialis | reverse complement strand
GTGCGAGACTCTCGTGCAAGCGCCACGCGTGACCCTCGCGTGAGACCCTTCCGCGATCCTCGGGCCTGACCCTCGTGCACCCTCGTGCGAGGCTCTGGTGCGAACAAGCCCTGGTGCGCTCTTGCGCGAGTCCTCGTGCGAGAGCCGTGCGAGGGCGGGTGTGAGTCCTCGTGCGAGAGCCGTGGGATCCCTGGTGCGAAGCCTCGTGTGCCCTCGTGCGAGGGCGGGTGCGAGCCCTGGTGCGAGCCCTCGTGCCC
>NW_009238048.1:0-257 GCF_000690835.1 Fulmarus glacialis | reverse complement strand
GCGAGGATGGAGGGGACGGGGGGGGACAGCATCGGGGAGACATGGTGTTTCTCTGCAAGCCGCACGCGGGGCTGGATATGTGGCTCCTGCTGTCACCCCACTGCCATCGCTGTCCCCGTGCCTGGGGACGAGCCTGACTCATGAGTAAAGCCTGTCCCCGTGCCTGTGAAGCGAGAAGCGGGGACTGCGGAGCGGCTCATGGCCATAGAGGTGCCTGCGTCTGCAGGGCTGTGGCCGGACAGGCAGAGGTGGGCCCC
>NW_009238047.1:0-257 GCF_000690835.1 Fulmarus glacialis | reverse complement strand
CGGAGACGCTTGTTGCCTCCGGTGGGAGATGCCTCTGCACCGTGTCCTGGCAAAGAGCAGCCACGCTCCTCCATCCCACGCAAGGCAGCCGCACTGACCTCAGACTTTCCCGATGAAAACCCCATTTATTCCGGGCCCGTAGGAGAGGAATCCCCTTAACTGTGTGCTCAGGCATGTGCCGCGACTGCCCTTGTGTATGTCAGAGCCAGGGAACCGTTCTGTAATCACCCATTTTTATTTAATTGTAACGCCCCTGT
>NW_009238046.1:0-257 GCF_000690835.1 Fulmarus glacialis | reverse complement strand
CCACACCAGTGCTGAATCAAGGTGGAGATAACTCCCCTTGCCTGGTTGGCCACGCTCCACCCAGTGCAGCCCAATATGCACATGACCATATTCGCATTAAGCACTACTGGCTCCTATGGCATCCCTCATAACACTTAGACCCTTCTCCTCTAGCTTGCTGCTACCCAATCAGGTCTGAGCCTGCCTTGATGAAGACGTGCTACTTAAAAGGACATTGCAAGCCAAGACAGGTATTACCATGGTGACCATCCCAGAAA
>NW_009238045.1:0-257 GCF_000690835.1 Fulmarus glacialis | reverse complement strand
CGGAGGGAGCACTGTTTCCCACGGCTCACCAGACCATTACCCAAATTGCCCCTTTGGTATCAGGCACTGAGATTTCCCCAGGGCACATCAGGCCCCTCTGCACGTTGGGCTCTAATGGCTTCCAGCCTTCATCTTTATTTATGAAGACATTTGCCTTGAGAGCTGCAGAAGTGAACGCAAGCACGGTCTAGGCACTTGGCAGGCAGTAGGAGGATAGTGGAAACTTGAGCGGCTGGAGGATGAGCCAGACAAAGAAG
>NW_009238044.1:0-256 GCF_000690835.1 Fulmarus glacialis | reverse complement strand
CCCAGCTTGGATCAAGCCCTGAGCAACTGGCTCTGACCACATCTCTGACCCTGCTGTGAGCAGGAGGGTGGGCTGAAGACCTCCTGACAGCCTGCCCCTTGACCAGCATTGGCACATAGGCAGGATGCCACCCACGTTATCCAAAATGACACGTAAGGCACACTACTGCCATGTAAGGCACGATTCTCGCAAATCACACTATCTTTGGTGGAGTCAAGGGGTGTCACGACTCTTACCCACATTCAAAAGGCATTTG
>NW_009238043.1:0-257 GCF_000690835.1 Fulmarus glacialis | reverse complement strand
GCCGCAACGGGTGCGTTGCAGCCAAACCTCTCACCCCTCCTCAATGCGCCCAATGCACCAGCGCATCCATCATGGTGCTCCCGTCGTGCTTCCCTGGGTGCCCAGCACCCAGCCGAGCCCCAGGATCAACCCCCCTGGGACTTCTGAGCCTTAAAAGCTCTAAACCTGGAAAGAATTTGGGGTTCTCTCAGGATTTGCAGCCCTGGGGGTTTTTTTTTTTTGCACTCAAGCAGCGGGATTTCATGGCTGGGGGGGTT
>NW_009238042.1:0-257 GCF_000690835.1 Fulmarus glacialis | reverse complement strand
TGGGGCAATGCTGAATCTGCCTGGGTCTCCTTGGGTCTTGCCGGCAAGGTCACTGCCGGCCGCCTGGTGAGAGCCGAGCAGATCGAGGTGGTTGTGGGGCTGGGGTGCCGGGACGCAGCAGGCCGATGGGACCCCGGCTCTGTGCCCTGCCATGGCCCCTATCAGCTGGAGACAGAGTAGGTTGGAGCTGGTGCCCAAGCAGCTGCCATGGGCACAGCCCGGGCACTGCTTCTCCGAGCACCATGCCGGCTGGCGGG
>NW_009238041.1:0-257 GCF_000690835.1 Fulmarus glacialis | reverse complement strand
GACGGAGTTGAGGCTGCCGCAGCTCCGTGCTGCAGCTGCAGCCAGCAGTGGGGCCGAGCACGTATTCCCATAGACACACACACACACGCGCACGTGCAGATGGGTCTCAGTTGACCCCCAGACCCTCGGGCAGTTGGCCTGGACCTCCTGGTCCCTCCAGCAGCCAACTCACTCTCTCCAGACACCGGCACCATGGACACGTGGGCCTCCGGACCCCATCCTACCCCAGGGCCTGTCACTGAGACCCCCACACACCC
>NW_009238040.1:0-257 GCF_000690835.1 Fulmarus glacialis | reverse complement strand
ATGGGATTGGAAATCACCTCCCTGTGGGAGCCGGGGGGGAGAGGCGCCCGATCCCCAGCAGGGAAGGTCCAAGCTCTGGAGATCTGCATCACCTGCCCCGGCGCGTGCCCAGCCGTGGTGCAGCTCTGCGTGCCTTATCTCAGCCCCAGCAGCTCTTCTGTTCGCTCCAGCAGCTCCGTCCCTGTCCCCCTCCAGCCCCTGGGTGCAGCGGGTGCCCATCGGCACCCAGAGCAACGCCCGGGCCGGGGCAGAGCATC
>NW_009238039.1:0-257 GCF_000690835.1 Fulmarus glacialis | reverse complement strand
CTGGGGTATAAATAGGATTCTTGTTAATAATTACAGTAAATAATTAGACTCAGCAAATCTGAGTCTGACTCAAAAATTGAGCCCGGATTTATATTTCACCCTGGTGCTGGCCCGTGGCTACCGCTGGCCCCATGATAATAGCCCTACACCCATGTGTCCCCACGTGGGGACATGGGCGGACACACGTTGGAGGCAGCCCCATTCCCCCCATGTTGAACCCTCCAGAAGATGTTGAATACAGAAACCAACTCCCCCAG
>NW_009238038.1:0-257 GCF_000690835.1 Fulmarus glacialis | reverse complement strand
CGCAGATGTGCTGGGCGAAGGCGCCGGGGACGGTGACGTTGGTGGCACCTCGCCAGTCGTAGGCCACGCGCAGGGAGAAGTCGGTCTCCAGCAGCAGCCCCGCCCCGCCCCGCGACACCCGGACGCGCGTCCCGTGCAAGGCCACCGGCAGCGGGAAACGCCGGTTGTTCACCTGCCGGGGAGGAGGCGGAGGACGGAGGCTCGGGGTTTTGCAGAGGTCGCGTGCGAGGGCGTGCGAGAGCGTGCACGGGTGTGCG
>NW_009238037.1:0-257 GCF_000690835.1 Fulmarus glacialis | reverse complement strand
GCAGCCTTAAAAAAAAAAAATCTCCGTCTTGTTAGGTGCGAGGGCAGATCCTGCCCCGGCGCTGGGCTCACACGAATGCCGCTGCTCTGCCTCTGACCTGGGCGGGGAGCTGGGGAGGGCGAGCTGGGGCTGTCCTGCTCATCGCTTGGGAAGGCAGCTTAAGCTTTCCTTGTTTGAGGGCTTGGGATTGTGTTCAATGTGGTTACCCAGATAGCTCGCTTTCAAGATGTCAGTGGGATTTACATTTTTTTTTTTTT
>NW_009238036.1:0-257 GCF_000690835.1 Fulmarus glacialis | reverse complement strand
TGGGGTCCCCCCTAAATTTTTGGGGTGCCCCCAGAGCGAGGCGATCCCCCCTGAGGAGTTCACCCTCGACACCTTCAGGCGCTTCCTGAGCAAACTCTGCCTGCGCCCCGACATCGACAAGATCCTCCTCGAGATGTGAGTCACCCCCAAAGCCCCGTTTCGGGGTGCAGGGCATTGGGGGTGCCATGGGGAGGGTTTTGGGGTGCTATGAGGGTTTTGGGGTGCCCCTGACACCCCCATTTTGGCTATGGGGAGCC
>NW_009238035.1:0-256 GCF_000690835.1 Fulmarus glacialis | reverse complement strand
GTCCTCCTAACCTTTGTACCCAAAACGATGCGATTACATCTTGGTTTCTAGGTGTTACGTAGGAGAAACACAGCATGGCACGAGGCAGGGCCACTGTGGCTTTCAAAGTGGGATTTACATTTGGTTTATGACTTATGTACCTTGATTTTGTAGAGAGGGTTGGGATGTGCTTGCAGACTAGGTGGCCTCTGAACTGGACGGATGGCCCAAAATATCCCTTTTTTGGCTACTCAGAACTGCCAGTGGATTGGTGCCT
>NW_009238034.1:0-257 GCF_000690835.1 Fulmarus glacialis | reverse complement strand
CTCGCCCGGGAGGCGGAGGGGCTGCCCCCCGCACCGGTGACGGTGCTCGGGAGCGGAGTGTAGTGGATGTGGTGGTGAAGGTGCAGCCGTCCTGGCGACGGGGGGACTCGGCGGTGGGTCACTTGCGGCTCAGCAGGGATCCCAGCAGAAGCACTCCCGCCACCGTCGCCCCGGTCAGGAGCCATTTGTTGAAGGTCTCCTGGCCCTTCCTCACCTCGGCAGCAGCATCGTTCCCGTAGAGGTCCACAAACCGCTCC
>NW_009238033.1:0-257 GCF_000690835.1 Fulmarus glacialis | reverse complement strand
GGTGCCTGGCTGTCTCCAGGCCCCGGCCGCCAGGCTGGGATGTGGGTTAGCAGATTTTTTCCACGCTGTTTCTCCGGGATCCCTGACAGAGCCCATCAGAGCTGCCTTTTATCAGCACTGCACGCCTTAGTGAGCCTGTCATGACTCACACACAATGTGCTCTGTGCCGGATTAATCCGGCCGGCTTTCATGCTCAGGATGTGGGCGACGGGCAGGGTGGGGGGGCACGGGGACAGATGCAGGGCTAGCGGGGGCCC
>NW_009238032.1:0-257 GCF_000690835.1 Fulmarus glacialis | reverse complement strand
GGGGGGGGAGAGTTTCTGGTTCAGTGCACGCAGCAGCGATTTCGGTCTGGCTGTTAGGCAGAGCTTTTGCATTTAATTCGGCTGGGAGTGGAGCAGGGAGGCGGCGAGGGCTTCCTGCAGGCAGCCCAGCGAGGGGGGTTTGGGGGGGACCCCGCTTGCCCCCAGGCTGCCCTGCTCTCGCCTCTGCCTGCTCTCGGGCCCCACGTATCGTGTTTATTTTTCAACTTCCTCCTCGGAAAATTGTTGCTGCCCCATCA
>NW_009238031.1:0-256 GCF_000690835.1 Fulmarus glacialis | reverse complement strand
GATGGCATCCCGTCCCTCAGACATGTCGACCGCACCACTGAGGCATACTTGGATAGCTATAGTAAGCTGGTGGCTGTAGGTTCCCAGCTCTTTCCAGTGCCTGTAGGTCTAGGCTTAAACTAGTCAGCTAATCATATAAGAAATACTTTTGAATATTGAATGCTTTGTATTTTTTTTTTTTATTTATTTATTTGTATTTATTTTGTATTTTTTTGTATTTTTTATTTTTTGGCAGCTCACGGCTTAGACAGGTACA
>NW_009238030.1:0-256 GCF_000690835.1 Fulmarus glacialis | reverse complement strand
TATTACCCATATGTTGGACTGTGGTTGGATGCTGGACAGAGGTCTAAGCACTGCAGAGCTTCTCCCCCTGGTTTACAGGCAAGGAACTGAGGCATGGAGAGCTGAAAGTCAAAGTTTTTCGTGCTCAGTGTCTGGGGCTTGGCTGTACACTCACCAAACAGGAGATCCCCCAGCTTATGTCCCCCTGGAAGGTGCTCCATGCCAGGAGGTGCCTTGCTCACCCCAGGTCCACCAACCAGAGCTGAACCAAAGGGGT
>NW_009238029.1:0-256 GCF_000690835.1 Fulmarus glacialis | reverse complement strand
GGCAAGGATCCCCATCACATGGTGGGGGTCCCAGTGGCAAAGTGAGGGTCCCCATGGCAAGGCAGGTGTCTCCATGGCAAAGTGAGGGTCCCCACAGCAAGGTGGGGGTCCCTGTGGCAGGGCAAGGGACCCCATGGCAAAGCAGGAGTCCCCATGGCAGGGCAAGGGTCCCCATGTGCAATGTGAGGGTCCGCACTAGTGGGAGAAGGTCCCCGTGGCAGGATGAGGCTCCCAGCAGCTGGGTGAGGGTCCCCAC
>NW_009238028.1:0-256 GCF_000690835.1 Fulmarus glacialis | reverse complement strand
GCACCCATAGGGACCCATAGGATTCCATAGGGACCCACAGGCACCCATGGCACCCATAGGGACCTATGGCACCCTTAGGGACCCATAAGGGACCCACACCACCTATAGGGACCTACGGTACCCATAGGAACCCCTAAAGACCTATAGGGACCCATAGGGACCTGTGGGACCCATAGGGACCCATCGGGACGTGAAGCCCCATGGAGGACCTATAGCGAGATGGGAACCCGTATGGGACCTATAGGGAACCTATAGG
>NW_009238027.1:0-256 GCF_000690835.1 Fulmarus glacialis | reverse complement strand
AGAATAAAAATAAGACCGTGATGAAAGCAGTGAATGGGACTTTGCAGGGACTCTTTCCATTCCATGATGATTTGAACTAGAGCTATGTATATAGTGATAAGCTAAGTAGTCCCCAGATGTGTTCCCCAGCTGAGGCCAGCTGGCATGGTCTGGTCAGATCCATATAACTAAACTGCTACTTTCTAAGTAGAGCACTAATGCCTTTTGGGACTTATCCCTAGCCTGTGCTAAGTCCTGAACAATGCCCAAGATTAGT
>NW_009238026.1:0-255 GCF_000690835.1 Fulmarus glacialis | reverse complement strand
ACTACAACTGCATCTATTGCATCAGCAACATGACCAAGTAGGGACTTAATTTTTCTGGGGCATAGATAGAAAAAGATAGATGCCCTACTAAGTTATATAGGAAAGTAGTTCATTAAATGCAATAACAATATTATTGTTTAAAATTATGTGCTTTAGTTTCCTATTAAAAAAACCCAAAATGCTATGGGGTTACACTTTATTTCTAGCAAGACCACGCATGCTATCAAACTTCTACCAGAACTACCTTCTGGATAG
>NW_009238025.1:0-256 GCF_000690835.1 Fulmarus glacialis | reverse complement strand
GCCGGGAGCCTCCCTGCCGCCCGGGGTACGGCCCGCTGCTCTGCGCTGGAGGGAAGCGGCTTACATCAGCTCCATCCTTGCGCAAGGTATTTGCCCCAGTGCTCAGTCTCCTCTTTACCTCTTTTACCGATGGTTGGCCTTTCTCTGCCTCTCGTGAAGGGGACAGAGCACCTGGATGGGGGCGGCTCTACTGTTTTCTTTCTTGGGAAAAACCTTCTTTCTCACCTCCCTGATGAGATCCATCCGCGGGTCCTGA
>NW_009238024.1:0-256 GCF_000690835.1 Fulmarus glacialis | reverse complement strand
GATTTTATAGACAGTGCTCTGGGGGCTGTTACGCCTCCCTGTTCTCTGACGGGGTCATCAACACCACTTGGTTGGCCGGTGCCTGGGACCTTTGAGGCGGGCAAGGAAGGGAGTAATCGCCTGGTGCCCAGGAACCTTGAGGCCGGTAGGGAGGAGAGGAAGAAATCTGTGTGGTTTGTTTACGTGGTTCACATTATCACTTCAGGGCCTGATAATGACGGGAAAGGGAATGAATACGTGACCCGCTCAGTTACAG
>NW_009238023.1:0-256 GCF_000690835.1 Fulmarus glacialis | reverse complement strand
GAAGTATTTATGCCTTGTGGCAACAGTCCTGAAGCTTGATAGCCTATTTTAGAATCTGAAATTTGAAGAGCTCTGCTTGTTTAGCCCAGCCAAGTGAAGGCTGGCACAAAATATGATTATCCCAGGTATATTTATAGAGGAGATACATCGGGGAGGAAGAAGAGCTAATGAAGAACAAATGACAAGAGAACAAATGGGAATAAATGAGCCACAATAAAATTAGGCTGGAAATTAGAAAATGTTTCTACCTGTGCTG
>NW_009238022.1:0-256 GCF_000690835.1 Fulmarus glacialis | reverse complement strand
AAAACCAGCCATAAAAAATGTATGGCTTCCTGCAGGGCTGTGCTAAGCTGAGCGAAAAGAAATTCATTTACTGGCAGAGCAGGGCTGCATCGTGCTCTCACGATGAGTGGGTGCGTTGCCACAATCCCCACCACCAGCATCCTACTCTGGGCACTTTCTACGTCCCAGACGCAGCCACGGACATGGTGTCATTGCCCAGAGGGGACTTGAGGAGACACGAGGCTGCTGCACAGGCCAGCGGGTGTGGACGGGCCAC
>NW_009238021.1:0-256 GCF_000690835.1 Fulmarus glacialis | reverse complement strand
TGGTCTTGGTTCTGTAATGGCCACGATAGCCCCACTGTCACGGTGGCCTGGCCCTATGGAGTGGTGGCCCTGGTCCCATAGTCATGGTGGTCTTGGTCCCGTAGGAGCCCCAGTCCCATAGGGGTGGTGGTCCCATAGTCAAGGTGGCCCCGTGGGAATGGTGGTCATGGTCCCCTGGGGGTGGTGGCCCCAGTCCCTGTGGGGGTGGTGGCCCCGGGGGTTGGTGGCCCCGGTCCCTGTGGGGTGGTGGCCCCGT
>NW_009238020.1:0-256 GCF_000690835.1 Fulmarus glacialis | reverse complement strand
TAATTGCTCCGAGAGACACAAATGTTGCTTGTTTTATATTTCAGGTAGTTAAAGTTTATTACTTGTATTAATGGAAGTGAAGAGTATGAAGTATCAATGCAGAAGAATATAGTACAGAAAAATATGCTAGCACATAAAGGTGCAAGCAGCTGTTGGTTTATTGATATGAAAAGAGGCAGCATAGTTATCAAAAAGAGTACTTCAAGGATAACACTGAAGGCAGTTCTGATTCATAGAATCATAGAATCATTTAGGT
>NW_009238019.1:0-256 GCF_000690835.1 Fulmarus glacialis | reverse complement strand
TCTTACTCCTGGTTACTGCCGCAGACAGAAAAGGGAATGAAATTACTTTTAGTCTGATCCCGCGCGGCAGCTCTTTTCCACCTATTGTTCACTTCACCTTTTCCCAGCATCTAATTTGCCCTTGGCCCTTGCATTGGCAGAAGCGTAGAGGCAAAGGTGTCAGTGAAAGGGAGGTTCATCTGTTCATCGTTTTGCACCGTTCTCTCTTGTTACACCATGGCCGTTCACTGGTTGCTCTCTTTGTGGCTGGTACTTG
>NW_009238018.1:0-256 GCF_000690835.1 Fulmarus glacialis | reverse complement strand
GGTACCCATCCTCTGCCCTTCCAGTGCAGATCTGTTTGACCCTTCCTCTCTGCTAGAGCCCAGGCACCCAAACTCCTGGCAGATGGAGCTGCGTGAGCATTTCAGCAGCTTCCTCCAGAGAGAACTCAGGCAAAGTGGCAGGTGCTTTGGAGAAGAAGCACTCCCAGGGGAACCCAGGGGACATGGAGGGTGCTCCTACCTGTGGGTGCTGCAGCATATAGCCCACCGCCTCTTCAAAATATTCCAGGTGGAGTTC
>NW_009238017.1:0-256 GCF_000690835.1 Fulmarus glacialis | reverse complement strand
CACCTCCCACCCTTGCCCTGCATGCAGACAGGCACTGCCATATGTACCACCTCCACACCGTCTCCTTAAGACCACTTTCCAAATGCTCCTGCTCCAAAGCCAAAAGGGAATCAGAATTACTTTCGTCTAATAATGGAAATGATAGCTGTTGTGGATGGTTTAATATTTTGGTTTATGCTTAGGAATAGGACAATGCTTGCAGTGCTGTAAAATAGCTCTGGCCATACCTATTCCACCAATACAAGCTCTCTCCTGT
>NW_009238016.1:0-256 GCF_000690835.1 Fulmarus glacialis | reverse complement strand
TAAAAAATGCACATCTGTGCACCCTATAATGTATATGCATCATATATAGTATAAAGAACCTATGGTCTTTCTCCAGGTGACAAACTACGTGAAAATGCATGCGCAGTTAGGAAAGCAGTAGTGCCATATGACATGTACAAAACAAGTTCAGTGTCTGGAATTGTGGAAGCTCAACTCTAAGATAGCCTTTGGGATAGTTTCATCTCTCATAGTCTCTTTCCTTTTCCTATGCACTCTTTTGATTTTTCTAGGTCAT
>NW_009238015.1:0-256 GCF_000690835.1 Fulmarus glacialis | reverse complement strand
CAGTGAGTGTGGTGGTTGCTTGGTGCTGGCGTTCCTGGGTGCTGGGTTCGTCCGGGTGCTGCGTATGTCTACGTGCTGAGTGCTGGGCAATGGGGTGCTTGTTACTGGGCATGTTCAGGTGATGGGTGCTGGACGCTGGCGGTGCTGGGTGCTGGGTATATCTGGGTTCTGGGTGGTGGGTACTGGAGGTGCTGGGCATGTCCGAGTACTGGGCATATGCGGCTGATAGGTGCTGGGTGCTGGGCATGTCTGGGTG
>NW_009238014.1:0-256 GCF_000690835.1 Fulmarus glacialis | reverse complement strand
GACCGGACCCCCCCACACCTGACGGGGTCCGTGTGGCCGCGCGTGGGCAGAGCTGCTGGACGCCTTCAAGGAGTTCGACACGGACCAGGACGGGTACATCAGCTACAAGGACCTGGGCCCCTGCATGCGCACCCTGGGGTACATGCCCACCGAGATGGAGCTCATCGAGATCTCCCAGCACGTCAAGATGAGGAGTGAGCATGGGGCCGGCCGCCGTGGGGCTGGGGTGGGAGCTGGGGGGGCAGGGGATGGGGCG
>NW_009238013.1:0-255 GCF_000690835.1 Fulmarus glacialis | reverse complement strand
GTCGTTCCTGATGTTAGGGAGCCATTGCCTACATTTTCAAAATTGCTGGCTAATAAGCCCTCAAGCAAGCTCAACAAACTCCCAAGAGCAAGCTCAGAATCCAAACCAGCTGGTACTACACCTGACAAGAGGAGAAGTTGCACTCCCAAACCTCTCCATGTGTGGGGAGTGCACCTTGGCCAGGTTGGTGGCCATGTGGAACACAGAAAAGGTGCCTGAGGAGGTGCTGGGGGAGCACTCCAGTGCTCCTGGAGT
>NW_009238012.1:0-256 GCF_000690835.1 Fulmarus glacialis | reverse complement strand
GAAAGCCGCCAGCCCCGGGCAGAGGGGCCGAGCAGGGAGCCGAGGGGATGGGGGCACCAGGCACCCGGGGCCAGGGCAGGGGGAGCTGCCCAGGCAGCAATGGGGCAGGCGGGGAGGTCGTGGTCAGGGGCTCAGGGCAGCAACTCCCTCCCGTGGAAAATCAGCACAGGGGCTCTGATGGACCCACAGTGGTGAAACTCCTACCGTGTGTCCGGCTGAGCTCCCCATGTCGGTTTGCACCCAGCCAGGGTGGAGA
>NW_009238011.1:0-256 GCF_000690835.1 Fulmarus glacialis | reverse complement strand
TGGGAAGGATGCTGGTCTGGGAGGGATGCAGGCTTGGGGAGGGAAGCTGCTTTGGGAGGGATACTGGTTTAGAAGGTGTTGGTCTGGGTGGGATGTGGGTTTGGGAGGGATGCTCAGTCAGAAGATGCTGGTTTGGGGAGGGTTGTTGGTTTGGAGGATGCTGGTTTAGGGAGGGGTGATGGTTTGGGAGGGTGCTGGTCTGGGGGTGATGCTGGTTTCAGGAGGGATGCTCATTCAGAAGATGCTGGTTCAGGGA
>NW_009238010.1:0-256 GCF_000690835.1 Fulmarus glacialis | reverse complement strand
TGGGGTGCCACGGGGTGGCCTCGGTCCCCACTGGCACACGGAGCAGTGCCAAAGGCACCCGGTGCAATCCTGCCCATCTCAGCCCCACGGATCAGCCAGGCTGTCCCACGCACCCCAACCCATGGTGTGTCTTTTAATGTGGTTTTTTTAGTTTTTACTAAGAAAAAGACTTGTCACTGCAGATGTGTCCATTAATCCTCACCACCTACTTTCTTCCCTTCCTTTTCTGCTTTTCCCCTCCCTCCCCTTCTCCCCC
>NW_009238009.1:0-255 GCF_000690835.1 Fulmarus glacialis | reverse complement strand
GCAGCTGTGTAGTCTGATCTTGATGTCCTGAGTCCGCTACTCCTTCCTGCTCTGTACGGCACCTCCATTTTTATGTCGTCATGAAATAAAAACATTGAACGAAGCGGCATCTCCTGCATAATTCAGTTGGTAGCTTACCTCGGCTGGTTGGCTGAAAAATTATACTAGCTGATTGATTTAGCTGAATGTGCACAGGAGAGGTGAGAGCCAAAAGAGCCATTTAATACATGCTTGAAAGACAGGGACTGGCACAGC
>NW_009238008.1:0-255 GCF_000690835.1 Fulmarus glacialis | reverse complement strand
TGTCCCAGCCGGAACCAGGACACACCTTTAAGTGCGAATAATTATGATGATGACCATTCCAAGATTTCAAAGTGAAACTTTAGTACTGGTGGTACTAAACCTCAAAACCCTGAAAAACTACCTACAAAGTTCAAGTTGATTCCCAGGTAGTGAAAAGCAACAACTAACTCCAACCTGAATTCTTTATAACAAAACTCAGTTCCATCGTAAGACTCACATTTGACCATTTGTGTATCTGAGGATGCTTAAATGAGA
>NW_009238007.1:0-255 GCF_000690835.1 Fulmarus glacialis | reverse complement strand
CTTTAAAACTAGCTGTATCAACACTGAACGTTATGAATCTTTTGGAAGGGTATGCCCCATAGAATTTTTAAACCAAAGTACGGTATAACTTTATTTTACCTTCAAAGAGAAAGTTTTTTACGTAGGGCAGACCCAGGTCTCCAAGGCACCATAATGTGATTTCTTTGCATTTTATGAATGCAGCAGAGAGAGTCCTTCTCCAGTCTCTGTCACATCCATAATGTGCCTTGGCCCAGAAAAAGCCACACCACAGAC
>NW_009238006.1:0-255 GCF_000690835.1 Fulmarus glacialis | reverse complement strand
GCTCAGGCATATCTTGCAGACAGCATGCTCGGTCTTCGTCAGAAACTTGCAGAAGCAGAGCTCAGGGCTTTCCAGGCTGTGGTATACTGGGCACCATTGCTGTGGGGACTAGTGGCAGCCAGCCGGGTGCAGAGCCCAGCTGCAGGAGGTGCCCCAGCTTCTCCCATTTCTTGGCAGACTGACTAAACCTTGCGAGTGTGTTGAATGGCATTGGCATGCCCAGCCTTCTCTTCTGACCGTGTGACCTTTTAACAC
>NW_009238005.1:0-255 GCF_000690835.1 Fulmarus glacialis | reverse complement strand
CAGTCCCCCCGGGGGGGGGTCAGGGGTGTCACCCAGATGCTGGGGTCCCCCCCAACTCCCACAGCCCCCCCCAGGGTGGGGGTCACCCAGACGCCGGGGTCCCCACCTTGCCGAGGGTGGAGAAGCTGAGCTGGAAGAGGAAAGAGAGGATCTCCACCAGATCCATGCCCCGGGCCTGGAAAAGGGGGACAGAGAGTTGCGGGGGGCACTAAGGGATGGTCCCGGTTTTGGGGGACCCCCCTTAGTTTTGGGGAA
>NW_009238004.1:0-255 GCF_000690835.1 Fulmarus glacialis | reverse complement strand
TTCTCATCTTGTAACCCCATTTTGTGCTCCCTGGACCCCATTTCATGCCCCTCCGACTCCATTTCATGCGCCTCCGACCCCTTTTCTCACCCGGTGATTCTATTTTATGCCACCCTGGACCCCATTCCTTGTTTTTCTTACCCGTTTTCTCACTCTGTGACTCCTATTTCATGCCTCTTGGATGAACTTTCTCACTCCGTGATCCCATTTCGTGATCCCTCGACCCCTTTTCTCACCCTGTGACTCCATTTTATG
>NW_009238003.1:0-255 GCF_000690835.1 Fulmarus glacialis | reverse complement strand
CAAAAAGGACACATGTGACATGACAAGAGCAAGACACACGCGTGACAAAAAAACGTGACACAAAACCAACGGACGACACACGTGATGTAGAACATATGAGAACACACGTGTATCACATGACACACAAAAAACATGCATAACATGACGTTACAGACACACATAACATGATGTGGTACGCGTAATGCAAAAAGAACACGTGACATGCAACGCACATGATAATATACACGTGACACACGACAGCTGTGACAGAAGGAG
>NW_009238002.1:0-255 GCF_000690835.1 Fulmarus glacialis | reverse complement strand
AGTGGGAGGCTGCTTGCTCTCCGATTTTTTTTATAATAGAATAAAAAGGAGATTATTGGAAACAATTAATTGTTCGGACTGTCAAGAAGATGAAAGCGTGAGGAGTAAACAGATGCTGGTCACGATTCAGCGCTCATTAAGGCAGGAGAAGGATTCATTTCATATGCATGATTAACTCCTGGCCACTGATGATATACACAGCAGATGATCAAAAGAGAATTAATTATTCCACAAATCAGGCTGCTGCCAGCCTGG
>NW_009238001.1:0-254 GCF_000690835.1 Fulmarus glacialis | reverse complement strand
TTGGAAATCAGCCACCTCAGTATTGCCAGTCACTTGGTCTAAAACACATTTGTGCTTTTTATTTTCCTCAAATACATTGTGACTGAAAATTGAATTTTCTGTAGGCTTCAAAATGGTAAGGTCTTAGGCTCTGCTCTCAGAAGGCTTCCTGCTAGATAAACTAAAAGCAGATCTGGGGTGGTGGGTTCCTGTCTGAGTGCTCTCTTTTGTTTGTGGCAGGGCATGTATGGCATTGAGAATGATGTCTTTTTGAG
>NW_009238000.1:0-255 GCF_000690835.1 Fulmarus glacialis | reverse complement strand
AAGATCTGCTGCCCCCCCCCCATCCCTGCCTGAGCCCACTCATGGAGCCTCTCTCCCCCCTTGCAGAAATTCTCCACCAAGTCGGACGTGTGGAGCTTCGGCATCCTCCTCTGGGAAATCTACTCCTTCGGGCGAGTGCCTTATCCGAGAATCGTAAGTGAGGTCCCCTCCCTTCAGGGCTAGTTTTTGGGGGGGGTGCTGAGCCCCCGTTTTGGGGAGGGGGGAACCCCACACCCTGAAACCCATCCCCTGTCC
>NW_009237999.1:0-252 GCF_000690835.1 Fulmarus glacialis | reverse complement strand
TTCCAACCTTAATGATTCTATGATTTGCTCCGCTGGGGGGTGAGCCAGGAGGACAGTGGCAGCAGGAGCATATGCCCAGTCCCAGGGTTGCAGAGGCAGCGAGAAGAGGGTGCCCAAACCTGTCAGCTCTGGCCCGGTGGGTCAACGAAGGTCATGGGCGCGGTGTCAGGTGTAGAGGGGTGCGTGTGTCCGGGTGATGCCCTGCACATCTCCAACACCTCTCTGGTAAGACATGGCCCTTCCAAGCTGCCG
>NW_009237998.1:0-255 GCF_000690835.1 Fulmarus glacialis | reverse complement strand
GAAATGCCAATTTCTTCCCTGGAAAATGTCCTTTTCCAGCACAAATTTGGCCTGGCTGAGGCTGCAAGGAACAGGATTTCCTCTGCAGAGAAGGCGATTGGTGAAACAAGCTGTGTAAAGATGGAGATGTCAGTGTATCGCCAGAGGAAACACTGGGATCTGCTGTGGGCACATCCCAGGGCCCTGAGCATCCCATGGCCCCGAGCATCCCAGGGCCCTGAGCACTACCACAGCACCCAAAGCTGCCTCCCCATC
>NW_009237997.1:0-255 GCF_000690835.1 Fulmarus glacialis | reverse complement strand
CCAATCCCTGAGGGTCCCCAACCCCTGAGGGTCCCCACGATGGGGCAATGCCCATCCCCGAGGGGTCCCCAATCTCCGAGGGGTCCCCAATAGCCAAGGGTCCCTGCAATGGGGCGATGCCCATCCCTGAGGGGTCCCCAAAAGCCAAGGGTCCCCGCAATGGGGCGATGCCCATCCCCGAGGGGTCCCCAATCCCAGTGGGTCCCTACCCCCAGGAGGACTCCCATCGCCGTGGGGTCCCCGGGTGCAGCCCCC
>NW_009237996.1:0-255 GCF_000690835.1 Fulmarus glacialis | reverse complement strand
CCAGCCGGGGGGACCGCGCCTGCCGCCGGGCTCCGGTGCAACAGATGACAGACAGATTCTTCCCCGGCTGCTTAGTGCGGCGTCTCCTTATTCCCTCGGGAAGCCTCATGCTGGCTGTAAAAAGTAACAGCTCCTTCCGACGCGACGGTTCCCTCCGGAGCGCAGGCTGCGCAGCACGGGGAGGGAGGAAAGACACAGAAAGAAAGGCAGAAAGAGCGCAGAGGGGCAAACGCTGGGGGTTTCCGTCCGCGCCGA
>NW_009237995.1:0-254 GCF_000690835.1 Fulmarus glacialis | reverse complement strand
AGCACACCACACCAGCATCTTCTCCATGCTTGCAGTTATGGGACCCCCAAGACTGGGCCCTACACTCAGAGAGGGCAGCTTCATTCCCTAAGCAATTCACATCGTCCAGCCAGATGGGGTCAGAACCTTGCCCAAAATGAGCTGAACCCGGGGCTGACAGCGCTGCCCCGCAGCCCAGCTGCCTGCACACAACACTGGCTTCAGCTGTGTCCCAGCCGTCATCACACACGGTTCCCCACTGCTGCTCATGAAAC
>NW_009237994.1:0-254 GCF_000690835.1 Fulmarus glacialis | reverse complement strand
GTCTCCTATTTTGAACCCTGGATACGTGAAGAGCTGAGGAAGTTTGCACTCCAAGACCTCCCTGACTCTCCCTCCTCTGACTAAAATGCTCAGTGCCCCATTTCCACAATGCATCAAACATCTGCTGATGCTCAGAGGCTTCCAGGGCCAGTTGAAATGGAGTCAGCGATGCCCTCATGGCATATGCACAGGCTTCTGCACTAAGGAATATCTCCATGGCAAGGTAAAAAAGCAGGTCCCAAGCACGCACAGTT
>NW_009237993.1:0-254 GCF_000690835.1 Fulmarus glacialis | reverse complement strand
GCCCAGCTCACCGAATCTCCCTTATTTATTCGCATAAGCCGGGCTGATGCTTATTCCCATGCCCTGTTCCTCTCTTCTCACTTTCCTTCGCTTTTAATTCTTTTTTTTAAATTTTATTTTGTACAACATGAACGAACGCAATTATACAATGCTAAAAACCCTTTCCTCACCATTCAAATAAAAGCAGTGCTTTACGAATCGTCGTACAATATTGCACAGTTCAAAAGTACAATAATAATAATAATAATAATAAT
>NW_009237992.1:0-254 GCF_000690835.1 Fulmarus glacialis | reverse complement strand
GAGGATGGTGGCCCTGAGGATCATAGAGATGAGGATGAGGATGGTGAGGACGAAGACCCCCCCCGTCGCCCACGACTCACCTGAGCAGACCCCTCCCCTCCCCCTCGAAACTGGGGCAGGGTCTCCAAGCAGAAGACCACGATGGAGACGAGGATGACGAGGACGGAGAGCAAGGCCACGGCGCGGGCAGCCGGCGAACTCTCGGGGTGTTCACACAACAACCACGCCCGTCGTTGCAACCTCCCACCGGGCAA
>NW_009237991.1:0-254 GCF_000690835.1 Fulmarus glacialis | reverse complement strand
CCGTCACGGCTGAGCCCAGCGGGGACAGTGTCACAGCAGCCTGGCTTGTCCCGCCGCAGGAGGCACCGGGGCGGCACCATCGGGGAGCCCCTTCTCCCCGTGGGGGCACGTCCCGGGGATGTGGGGGTCTGCTCGGGTCTCCGGGCGCTGCTGCTTGGCTGTGGGGCAGAGCATCCCTGCCGGCGGGGGATGCGGATGTGCAGTGTTGGGATGCGGGGACCTCATATGCTGCGGATGCACGGTGTTGGGACACG
>NW_009237990.1:0-254 GCF_000690835.1 Fulmarus glacialis | reverse complement strand
TGTTGCCAAGCTGTTAGAATATGACACTGGTGCATTTTGGACTACCTTTTTCACATGGTCCATATACACAGGGCATTCTCCAGACCTTTGGGGACGTTGTTGTCATCGAGGTCACCGTAGATGACTTCCAGCACCACTAATTCTCTCAGGTACTGGATGCCTTCCTACGTGGTAGTCCACCTTCCTTGCTAAATCACAAGATCTTCCTTGAACAGATCTTGCTGTCACACTTGATAGGAGACGCCTCCAGAGAC
>NW_009237989.1:0-254 GCF_000690835.1 Fulmarus glacialis | reverse complement strand
TGTGCAATGTCACCCCGACCCGCTGGTCCCACTCACAAAGGCACCTGGCAGCCAGGTCCATGCTCCAGTGGGCTTCTCCTCGCCGCTCGCCGGCCGCTTTCACCAACCCAGATATGCGGGGGTGATTCCCCCTCCTCCAGATCCAGCTGCTGGGAATCTGTCACCAGCATGTGCAGAGCCACCGGGCACAGCTCTGCTCGACCCAGCGCCAGCCGGGGCTGCCGACAGCAGGGCTGCTCCCCAGAGGTGCAGGA
>NW_009237988.1:0-254 GCF_000690835.1 Fulmarus glacialis | reverse complement strand
CTAGGGGAGGGCCCCGTTGCTAGGGGAGGACCGCTGTTGCTAGGGGAGGGGCCCTGTTGCTATGGGTGGTTGTAGGGCGTGTTGCCATGGGAGGGGCCCTGTTGCTAGGGAGGGGCTTCGTTGCTAGGGAAGGAGCCGTTGCTAGAGGCGGGGCCCATCGCTGAAGGCCCGTTGCCATGAGGGGACTGGTTGCTAGGGGGCGGGGCCTGCTGCCAGGGAAAGCCATTGCTATTGGCAGGGGCTGTTCCCAGGGC
>NW_009237987.1:0-254 GCF_000690835.1 Fulmarus glacialis | reverse complement strand
TTTTTTTTTTTGCGCCGGATGCCGCTCGCAGGGTCAGGCGGGGGGGGAGAAGCGCTCACCCCGCAGGGGCAGGAATTCCCGAAGCATCACAGCAAGTCACTCCCGAAGCACGTCAGTGGCCGGGCTTTGCAAAACCCCTCAAAGCGCTTTTTTTTACTTTCATTATCACTCGTAAAATAAAATCGGGCGCACGATGCACATGATTCAGCAAAGCCCGGCGGGCTCCGGCTGCTCGTCCAGCCAGAGATGGGTCC
>NW_009237986.1:0-254 GCF_000690835.1 Fulmarus glacialis | reverse complement strand
GCAGAGGCATTTCCAAAAACACCCTCACAGAAGTCAAACTTTGGTTCTGATTTCGCATTATCTAAATGTAGGCATCCAGTGTCATTCTGGAAACGTGGAACTACTTTGCCTGGCCTCCAACCGTCAATCCAGAAGGGAACCTGTCTTCCAAAGGTCTCCCAGAACTTAACAGGCCCACAGAAATGCTTTGGACACTTGAGGACCCAGATGTCAACAGCCAGGTAACCCAGGTGGTTGCCGGACACCCTGTTTCC
>NW_009237985.1:0-254 GCF_000690835.1 Fulmarus glacialis | reverse complement strand
GGTGATGCCTGTCGAACCAGGATGTGGGACGAGGTAATGCTCATGGAGCCAGTACATGGGGCAGAGTGATGGCCATGGGGCAGTGTCATGGGTGACACCAGCAGGGCAGGGACACGGGAGGGGGCTTTTGGTGATACGTGTGGGACAAGGTGTTGGGTGATGCTCATGGAGGAGGGACACAGGACATGGGTAACACCCGTGGAGCAGGGACATGGGGAAGGGTGGTGGGTGATGCCTACAGGACAAGGGCGTGG
>NW_009237984.1:0-254 GCF_000690835.1 Fulmarus glacialis | reverse complement strand
GATGGGGAGGTGCCCACGATGGGAAGATGCTCATGATGGGGCATGTCACCCACGACAGGGTGCCCACGGTGGGGAGATGCCCATGATGGGGGGATGCTCATGGCACCCACGATGGGGAGATGCCCACGGTTCCCATGCTGCCCTACTCGGGGCAGGTGAGGATGGAGGGGGCTCATGCAGCAACCGCTGCTCCCCAAAATTTGGAATTGGGGAGGGGGGGGTGGGTTCCTTTCCTGCAACACCATCCGGAGGCG
>NW_009237983.1:0-254 GCF_000690835.1 Fulmarus glacialis | reverse complement strand
GAAATAAAGACCTCTCAGGTAAGAGCCATTTTAATACACTAACCCCACGCGTCCGTGGTGGGAGCCGACCCACGGGCGTGGGGTTGAGATCTCTCTATTTATTCACCCGGGGAAAGGCGCTCGGTAACGATTCCCCATCTCACAGGTCCCTTGCAGGGGGATGCTGCAGTTTAACTCCCAGAGACGCAATCCCCTCCTCTCCCCATCCCTCTTTCCTTCCCTTCCTAAAAAAAAATTAAGCAAAAAAAAAAAAA
>NW_009237982.1:0-254 GCF_000690835.1 Fulmarus glacialis | reverse complement strand
CCCGCGAGCAGGAGCGGACAGGAGCCAGGCTGTGGCAAAGTCTGTGCCGGGGCAGGTTCGCGGCACGCAGAAGCACTCTCTCTGGGTGGTGGCTTTATGGGTGACAGTGGATGTCACCAGTGAGTGACAAGTCTTAACTTTGGACTCGTCACAACTGAAATGGCACAATTCGGTGACGAACTCCAGCGAGGAAAGGCCAGTGGCGGCCAAGGCTGCACAGACAAGAGGGTCCCCAGGGGGTCCTGCAGGGACCC
>NW_009237981.1:0-253 GCF_000690835.1 Fulmarus glacialis | reverse complement strand
TCAGTACACCAAAATACAGAAAATACGTGCATTCAGCACAGGATTATGTTACAGTGAGGATGTGGGCATAGCTCATGCAGGCATAGCTGCAAGAGTCTAAAGCCAGCAAAGCCATCTTCTTGTAACAGCGTAACAGTGAAGTATCAAATCCAGGCGAGCAGCTTGGTTTATATGTGGAGTGTTCACATCTGCTGCTCTCTTCCTGTTGAATCTGTGTTGCCACAGGTATCTGAATTAGCAAATTTTGAGGTAG
>NW_009237980.1:0-254 GCF_000690835.1 Fulmarus glacialis | reverse complement strand
GCCCCCAGGTCAACGATGCATCTCCTCCAGCCAGGAGATGGGTAGCAAGGTCCATGTCCCGGCCGTGCAATGCCAAGGTCGTCCTCAGCACCCCTATGCAAAGTTATGCAAATGAGGATGGGTGGGGATGACCCTTAAGGAACGAAGGGGAGCAGATGTCCCACCCCAGGGTGACTTGTCTCCCTATAGCGCCAGGACGCCCGTATCATTGTGGGGCTCTTCTACGAGACGGAGGCGCGTAAGGTCTTCTGCGA
>NW_009237979.1:0-253 GCF_000690835.1 Fulmarus glacialis | reverse complement strand
TTCATTCTTCATAGTCTCAAAGCTATGCAACATGTTGAGTCCGTGCTGTAATCTCCTATTTATCACTGAACACGTAACATAGTTTAATTTGGATTAATTTCACGTATGGTTTCTATCAGACCCCGGAGAACCTCTGGCTGCCCTCGCACTTCTGTATAAACATCAACCAGATCCAGGCATGAGGCTCTAGATACAGGAAGCAAAGCCTCTGCCTCAAAGCTTTACAGTGCGAGCTAGACAAGAAGGATTAAAG
>NW_009237978.1:0-253 GCF_000690835.1 Fulmarus glacialis | reverse complement strand
ACAGTGATTTAACAATGATTTAACAATAATTAATTTATAATTGAGTGGAAATGAAATGGTAATTGAACGATGGTCTAATTGATGATTTAAACAATGATTCAAATGATGATTTAAACGACAATTAAGCAATAATTAGGCAACGGTCAAACACTCTACTACTTGCTACACTTCTAATAATTTATCTCTAGCTGGACATATATAAATGTCGCTAGCATACAATGCACTTTTAGGCCTAAAATGTTGCTGAGCTCGT
>NW_009237977.1:0-253 GCF_000690835.1 Fulmarus glacialis | reverse complement strand
GCTGCGGGAGATCCCCTAATTCAGCCCGCTTGTCATCTTGGTGTTTGCCTTACCTTTGGTTTTATATTTTTCTCTCTGCAAAGGACTCTATTGCATTCATGATCCACTGCTTCCTTTCCTGGAAATCTACTTAGCTGACTATAAATACCCTTCCCCACCCTCCTGTGCGCAAGTCCTTGAAAGAGCTGGCAGTAGCTGAAGGAGGAGTTAGCATGCCATTTGCTGTTGCCATGCATGTCGGGTACTGCTTCCA
>NW_009237976.1:0-254 GCF_000690835.1 Fulmarus glacialis | reverse complement strand
GGAGGGGAGGGGAGGGGGGCGCAGCACCTTGGGGGTCTTCTGAAGTTTGGAGGCAAACACGAACCCCCCGGGCCCCCCGAAATGGAACCCCCCCGAGTTGTCCTGTCCACCCCGGGGCCTCCTGGGGTGCTGGGTGCTGTACATGGGGTGCTGGGTGCTGCATTTGGGGTGCCCAGTGTTGTACGTGGGGTGCTGGGTGCTGTACCTTGGGTGCTCGGTGCCACATTGTAGGATGCTGGTTACTATATGTAGGG
>NW_009237975.1:0-254 GCF_000690835.1 Fulmarus glacialis | reverse complement strand
GGGGGGGGGAGGTGGGTTTGGGGGTGCACCTTGCTGTCACCAGTGGGGAAGATGACCCGCAGGACCTCACGGTCCTCCCGCATCTTCTCGAACTCGCGCTCGAGCTCGTTCTGGATGTGGGCGTTGGAGAGGATGTCCTTGACCAGCTCCTCCTGCAGCGTCCGCCGCAGCGCCCGCTCGTTGGTGTAGTCGAACTTGAACCTGGGGAGGGGACAGACAGGCGGTAGGTGACAGGCGGGCATGGGGGCACCGGG
>NW_009237974.1:0-254 GCF_000690835.1 Fulmarus glacialis | reverse complement strand
CTGCAAGGGAAAGTGGTTGCGTGCAGCGGGGTTGCGTTTCCGCAAGGGAAAGGGGTTGCGTGCAGGGGGGTTGCCTTTCCACAAGGGAAAGTGCTTGCATGCAGCGGGTTTACGTTTCTGCAAGGGAAAGGGATTGTATGCAGGGGGTTGCGTTTCTGCAAGGTAAAGTGGTTGCATGCAGCGGGTTTGCGTTTCTGCCAGGGAAAGGTGTTGCGTGCAGGGGGTTTGCGTTTCTGCAAGGGAAAGTGGTTGCA
>NW_009237973.1:0-252 GCF_000690835.1 Fulmarus glacialis | reverse complement strand
CTCCTCCCATGCTCCAAAGGATGGTTCTATAGTTCTTGCAGCAATAAGTGACTTTGTTTAGGATTCCTCGTGGCCATCCCGCTTTACAGCCTGCTGTTTACCATTGACTGGCTGTGTAGATAGTGTGCACAGATTTCAGAAAATGTTACCTGATTTGTTTGTGAAATCCATTCTGTTTTTCTTGTCCTAATAAGCAAGTCAAAGAGATGGAGAAAATTTATTTTGAGACATACTGCTGAGACATACTTCAAA
>NW_009237972.1:0-253 GCF_000690835.1 Fulmarus glacialis | reverse complement strand
ACCCCTGCAACCCCCCCGCCCCGAACTTGCCACGTAAACCCAATACAGTGTACATGTACAGCTGCAGGACAAGGCTCCTGGGCCGAGACAAGCACACACATGACACAGACGCAGATCAAGGAGAAAACTGCACTTTTATTGAATGCAGGGATGGCTGAAAAGTGGCAGCTCCTGAGGGATCAAGGCACCCGTGGCATCTTCGTGCTGCAAGAACAGTGGGGAGGCACTTACCCAAAATGGCCCAGAGGAGCCC
>NW_009237971.1:0-253 GCF_000690835.1 Fulmarus glacialis | reverse complement strand
ATGCTTTTATGCTCCTTTTAGTTCTCAGCAGAGCAGGCAGAAGCACTGTCTGCCCTCTGCGACCCTGCTCCTTAACCAATCCAGTTGGGTTTGGCTGTAGGATGCTCTGCGTGTACCCGCTCTGGCCATGCCCGCAAAGAGCCTCAGCCGCAGGCACTAGGCATGTTCAACAGCAAAGCAGATCTTGGTACAGTTTTAGCCACCTTGCCGGCTGCACGCATCCCAGGAGCGCAGAGCCTCCCTTCGCTTTCCC
>NW_009237970.1:0-253 GCF_000690835.1 Fulmarus glacialis | reverse complement strand
AGATCCTGGAAACAACTTCCAACTTGTCCTGTTAAAGACGAGAAGGTGATGGGGAGTAGCCAGCAGGGATTTACCATATGAGGCAATTCTGCCTTATACCGTATCACATACGAGGCAGGAAGGTCAGCTTACTCCTATCAAATGAACCTCCCAGGGGCCAGTGCTTGGAGGGTGTCCCCTCCCGAGTTCCAGCTGACCACTTGTCCCGACAGAACTAAAGTTCAAGCTTTACTGAGTCCTGAAGTACCATCAA
>NW_009237969.1:0-252 GCF_000690835.1 Fulmarus glacialis | reverse complement strand
AACCTTAATGATTCTATGATTCTACTTCAAAACAATGTCTATTTATAATGCAATGAATCAACTTGCTCAAATTCTAGCTCTAAATGTGAAATGAGCTTTTGGAGAGACAGAGAATTCTTCCTTGTAGTCTTAAAATTGATCTGCTTCAGTATGTCACTGAGCGCAAGATGGGGCTCTGCTTCTCTCCGTTCTGTGTTGGGATTGTAGTTTGGTTTTGAATTAATCGTGCTTTAGACATTAGTCCTGTATAGA
>NW_009237968.1:0-253 GCF_000690835.1 Fulmarus glacialis | reverse complement strand
CCTGAGCTGGCTTTGGTGCCAAATAACTCAATATAACACACCACCTCTTTCCTAAGTGACCACCAGAAAGGACAGAACACAAGTCATGGACTAAATTAGCTCAGTTGACATTTTATGGACGTTTTATGGATACGGGGTGGACTAAAAGAATGATATCTGTGTATATACCAAAGGATGAGGAAGGGGGTTAATGAGGATGAATTGGATAGGGCAGGTAGCCATTTCTTGGGGACTGGCTGGGCATCAGTCTGCT
>NW_009237967.1:0-253 GCF_000690835.1 Fulmarus glacialis | reverse complement strand
CCAGGACCCCTAGGTCCTTTTCTGCCAAGTTGTAGTTCCCTGAGTCCTCCTTCTTGCTGTTCTTGAAGTTAGGAGTGACATTTGCCTTCCTCCAGTCCATGGGGTTTCCCTCCAGTTCTTGGAGTGTCCGGTCATGAAAGATGACCAATATGTAATATCCAAACCACTGGATATTAAGAGTGTGTTGCGAAATGACAAAAGCAGGGATATGCACAGTTAAATGGAAAATCATAGAATGGGTTGGGTTGGAAGG
>NW_009237966.1:0-252 GCF_000690835.1 Fulmarus glacialis | reverse complement strand
GCTGCTGCTGCTGCAGTAAGGTATTTTGCATTTTCCCCATGGCTTAAACAGGGCTCTTCGCAGGGAGTTCAGCATGCAGGGGGGGACATGCAACCTATTCATCTGCTCTTTGCACTGGCATTACCTTCCTGCCTCAGCAGGGGTTGCACAGTGACCTGAGTGCCAGGTGTGCCCACTACTAGCTGGGGTAGGGGACTGCCTCTTGCCCAAATTTGTCATATGCCTGAAGAAACAAGGTGCCAGAGCTGAGCT
>NW_009237965.1:0-253 GCF_000690835.1 Fulmarus glacialis | reverse complement strand
AGTGATATCAGAGGGAAACTTCCCCTTGACTTGGAGAACTTTGGCCCTAACCCTCTATTCTGATTCATACTAAAGAAAGGATTTTGATGTCTTTACAACTCCATAGTTTGCTATTTTTTGCCAAGACAACTCTACTATATCCTTTGTTGTAATTTAGGCTGTGATTCGACCATATGGCTAGCTAAATGCTTGTACTAATAGGGGTGATGATAGTGAAGGAATGAGTGACCAGGTGCAACTCCATGTATTTCTG
>NW_009237964.1:0-253 GCF_000690835.1 Fulmarus glacialis | reverse complement strand
CCTGGAGGTGTTCAGGAGGTGTTTGGGGGGTGCCTGGAGGTGTTCAGGGGTACCTGGAGGTGTCTGGGGATACCTGGAGGTGTTCAGGATATGTCTCTGCGTGTTCTCCCGGGGATTCAGGATGACGACGACGCACCTGCATAGGAAGGGGGAGGTTTTTCCCTGGCTGGGATTTTGGGGGACGCGGAGGGGTGCCGGGGGGTCCCCGCAGGCGCTCACCCGGCGGGGTAGGCGAGCAGCCCTGCGGCCGGGT
>NW_009237963.1:0-253 GCF_000690835.1 Fulmarus glacialis | reverse complement strand
CAGGGCTGCTGGGAGGGTTTGGATGAGCAGGACGGGGCTGCGGGGAGAGGAGGGGGTGGGGCCAGTTGTCCTTCTGGAAGGGACCTTCATCCGATGGTCCCTCAAACCATCTCCCCGTCCCTCCCGCCATCCTTCCACCCCGCCAGCACCCGTCCAGCCCCTTCTCCGTCCTTCGCCGCCGGGTTCTCCATCTCGCCTTCCACCCCTCTGTCCTTCGTCACCCGTTTCTCCATCCCTTCCTCCTTCCACGGCT
>NW_009237962.1:0-253 GCF_000690835.1 Fulmarus glacialis | reverse complement strand
CGTAACAGCACACAAACCACATGTGACACAAGCGGGACAAGAAACGCATGTGACAAAAAGCACGTGATGCATGACAGGAGAAACACATGTTACATGTGATGCAGCAGAGACAGGGCACATGTGACACAGGATGAATGTGTGTCATGTGTGACATGAGAAAGAGAAGTGACATCTGTGGCAGCGGGAACAAGCGTGACACAGGGAGGGAACACGCGTGACAGGAGGCACACGCGTGACAGAGAGAACACATGAC
>NW_009237961.1:0-253 GCF_000690835.1 Fulmarus glacialis | reverse complement strand
TCGGCATAAACCACCCCTTCTCCCGCTCCACCAGCATCTCCAAGCGCCGCGCCTGGTCCATTGTGGGGCTGGTGTGGGGCTTCTCCTGCCTGCTGGGGCTGCTGCCGGTGCTGGGGCTGGGGCGATACACGCTGCAGTACCCCGGCTCCTGGTGCTTCCTCACTCTCCTGCCCGACACCGGTGACATCGTCTTCTGCCTGCTCTTCGCCCTGCTGGGCATCTTCTCCGTGCTGCTCTCCTTCATCTTCAACAC
>NW_009237960.1:0-253 GCF_000690835.1 Fulmarus glacialis | reverse complement strand
ACCAGGGATGGGACATGTGGCTGCACTGGGGACAGGGACACGCGGCCGTACTAGGGACAAGGACATTCAGCTGCAGTGGGGATGGGACACGTGGCTGCACTGGTGATGGGACATGCGGCTGCATTGAGGACAGGGACATGCGGCTACACCGGGGATGGGGACACACAGTGGCCCTGGGAAGAGGGACACATGGCTGCACCAGGGATGGGATACACAGGTCCACTGGGGATGGGACACCAGGCAGCTTCAGGGA
>NW_009237959.1:0-253 GCF_000690835.1 Fulmarus glacialis | reverse complement strand
TGGCAGGAGGCTGCCTGCACGCTCACACGTGTGCACTCCCAGATGTGCACACTCACACATGCGCAGCCCCAGACATGCAAGCTCACACATGTTCACATGCACACACATGCACACTCCCGGATATGAATGCTCATACACGTGTGCAAATGTGCACTGCACCACATGTGCATGCTCCATGTGCACAACACCAGACGTGTGCTCACACACGTGTACACACGTGCACGCTCCCAGAGCCGCATGCTCACATGTGCAC
>NW_009237958.1:0-252 GCF_000690835.1 Fulmarus glacialis | reverse complement strand
CCAGTCATTGCCTCCACTGTCACTAGACACTGGTGGGTGAGTTTGAAATCCAAACCTCAGTTGCTAACAGGTAACAATGTGACTGACACATTTTTGCTCCTGCAGCCATGCACAATCCTGAGCAACATCCTTCTGGGGATGCAATCGCTCATGCCTATTCCTGACACCAGCTTTGGAAGAAAAGCCCATGGTCCAGAGGAGAACCCATTTTATTACAGAGATACTGTGAGGGATTCAGCTCTGACCCAGTGT
>NW_009237957.1:0-252 GCF_000690835.1 Fulmarus glacialis | reverse complement strand
AGTACGAGCCCCAGGGTCCCCGCTACAGCATCAGGGACAACCGTGTCACCTTCCAGGGCTGGAGCATCGCCTTTGGCATGAACCCCAACTCCGGCCCGCGCCTCTTTGACATCAGGTACCGCGGGGAGAGGATTGTCTACGAGCTGAGTCTCCAGGAAGCCTTAGCCATGTATGGCTCCAACTGCCCCGGGGGCATGTCGACCCGCTACCTTGATGGGAGCTTCGGCATCGGCAGGTTTGCCTACGAGCTTG
>NW_009237956.1:0-253 GCF_000690835.1 Fulmarus glacialis | reverse complement strand
GGTCCTGCTCCCGGCTATGGCAGCCAGGCATGAAGGCCACCAAAAACCCTCACCCAGAAGTGGGCTCCGACCCCAGTGACCCTCACCCAGAGGTAGACCTCATCCCTGGTCACCTTCACCCAGAGTTGGAACCCAAGCACAGTTACCCTCTCCCAGAGGTGGACCCCATCCCTGGTGATCCTCACCCAGAGGTGGACCTCAACCCCAGTGACCCTCACCCAGAGGTGGGCTCCGACCCCTGCACCCGTCACCC
>NW_009237955.1:0-252 GCF_000690835.1 Fulmarus glacialis | reverse complement strand
CCGGAATATAAAATTTTGGGATCTGTGGCCTTCATGTCTTTTTCCTTTACTGGTTTTAATTTTTTTCAGTTAAACCTAACCTCCTTGATAAAAATACATGTAGCAATAGTTACTTTAAGCTCGTCAGGACTTAGAATGTGTGAAGAGTTCGTGCTACTTCTGCAGTCTTTTCCAGTTAGCAAACAACAATTAAAAAAAACAACCCACAGAGAGAACTGTCCTTGTTTCTCCTGTTCTCTCTTTTTTCATTTC
>NW_009237954.1:0-252 GCF_000690835.1 Fulmarus glacialis | reverse complement strand
CTGGGCAGCTCTCTGACAAGATGTGCTTTGCCGGTGTCTGCAGGAACACGCTCCCTGTGTGGAGGGAACAAGCCCAAGAGGTGCAACAGCTGAGAGATGAGATGGCGCGCCTGGCTGCAGAGATCCACGCTATGAAGAAGGTGATCCTGCACTTCGGGAAAGAGGGCTGGGACGAGCAGGGCCCCGCACAAGGCCCTTCCTGGGCCACTTGGTGGGCTTTTCCTGCTCAGCCCACACACCCATCCCTTGCCA
>NW_009237953.1:0-252 GCF_000690835.1 Fulmarus glacialis | reverse complement strand
TCTATGATTCTATGATTCTATGATTGTAATCTTAAAAACTTGTTGGTTCTACTGTTTTATTAGTGAGAGATTGTTTGTTATTAAACATGCTGGCTGGTCACTTGCAAAAATATGCAGAGTTAAGATGTTTTTTACACAAGCATCTCAAAGATTTAAACAGGAAATTAGCACAATCTGACATCTATCATTGGTCTACATACACATCAATATTTACAATAAATATGCATAAATTTATAATATATTTTTTTATAT
>NW_009237952.1:0-252 GCF_000690835.1 Fulmarus glacialis | reverse complement strand
ATTTATGTATTTTGTCCAATTTTTACATTGATATTCCTTCTACAAAATTCAAATCCTGCATAAGAATGCTTAAAGCAGTTCTGTGTTTATAAACTGGATCCACATTTTCAGAGTCAACTGATATTACATTTGCATAACTCTTTGTCTTGCTCCATTAGGTAGCCAGTGAAATTAATTGTGTGTTTGTTCAACTGAAGCTTTTGTGTTACTTAGGGTTCCCTAGAGTATTCAGATTCCTCTGCTACCAGAAGC
>NW_009237951.1:0-252 GCF_000690835.1 Fulmarus glacialis | reverse complement strand
GCTGCTCTATCTATGTTAACCTGCTTTGCCATTCATGCCAGTGAAGTATTCGTGCATGTTCTTGAATGCGATCTGGCTCTTTGGAAGACAAACTAAGTCTCTTGTACCTGCACATGGGAAGAGCAGTCACATCCATTGGACTGAGACGGGAGAAACCTCCTGGGAATGAGAGTCCTCCCAATTCAGCTCCAGCCCCTCTGCAAGGAGACATTCTCGGGGAGGAACATGGGCTGGATACAGCGTGCACAGGGA
>NW_009237950.1:0-252 GCF_000690835.1 Fulmarus glacialis | reverse complement strand
GAATGTCAACAATGACATGTTTTTAAAACCTTTTGACAGATCCCATACATTTTAATATATCACAACTCACTTCTCCAAATCATTAGGTGGTTACGGAAACTACTTTCCAAGCAAATATATTTAACTCATGACTCTTTGTCCAGGAGCGACAGAAGAAAAAAATGGGCCAAGCAGACTGTGTCAAAACCCACTCTTTAAGAGGTAAACAAATACTTGTTACATCTGCCTGCTGCGTGTCTTCCAGCATCTCCC
>NW_009237949.1:0-246 GCF_000690835.1 Fulmarus glacialis | reverse complement strand
TTTTTTTGTGTGTGTGTGTCCCAGTGGTCTGCTGGACATTGATACAGTAAAACTGTAAAACTACACAAGTGAAATAGTGACCTTGTGAAATGCAAGCAAGACAAAGTGGAACTACAGTACAGGTCATCCCTGTAAAGACAAGATGCATGTATGGTGCAGGAGACACATCAATAATCTAAGATGCGTTTGCTTTTTATTTTAGTGAATTTAAACCTGAGCCCCTTGCCTTGCCTTGCCTTGCCTTGC
>NW_009237948.1:0-252 GCF_000690835.1 Fulmarus glacialis | reverse complement strand
CCCAGCCCCGGGGGTTTCCCCGGGCCAGAGGCGACGGCAGGATGGCCGAGGCCCGCGCGGCCCCGCAGCAATGCCCCAGAGGCAGAGAGCAGCTCGGAACCGAGCTCAGCCTGGCTGTCGTGGCCAGGAGCTGCCTTGTCGCCGGGGCCGTGCCTGCCAGCACTGCGGGCTGACGCCGACACTGCCACCTTCATCCCGCGCCTCCTCCTTCCCCCCACAGGAGCGCCACAGGCTGCCACAGGCAGCTCCCCA
>NW_009237947.1:0-252 GCF_000690835.1 Fulmarus glacialis | reverse complement strand
GCCTAGGGAGAAGCTCTCCCGGACCAGCCTCCCGCTGTGGGGAAGGGGACAGCGCCGAGGAGGAGGCAGGGATGGGCTGGAGGGAGATGCCACGGCAGCTTTCCGCCTCGGGAGATCCCCGTGGGGCTGCTTCTGTGTGGAAGGGCTTCGGCCACCCGGCTCCGCAGGACAAAGGTCCCCAGCCCTCTGTCCCCGGGCATCACCCGGGACCATCAGAGCGTGGAGACAAGGCGAGCCCCGCGTGGGAGAGGC
>NW_009237946.1:0-251 GCF_000690835.1 Fulmarus glacialis | reverse complement strand
TGCTGTGCCTGGGAACATTTTGATAACAGTACTGGCCACGTACCTGGGCTGGCATGTGTCCAGGGCATTGCTGCTATTCCTGTACTGCTGTAGTAGGCATGATGTAACTACAGTCTGAACTCCAGTTGAAGGGACCGTGACCTGTGAGTAACTCCATGCTGGAGCAGATCACCCCAAAGCGTCTGTGGCTGTGGATAGGTCCACAGTGGAGCAGGTACACCCCTGAATCATAGAATCATTTAGGTTGGAAA
>NW_009237945.1:0-246 GCF_000690835.1 Fulmarus glacialis | reverse complement strand
AACTCTTAAGAATGGATTTTTCTTGAGTCATTTTTAGTAGCTGTAATGTGAAAATACAAGAATATGTAAACTTGCTTTTGTTAATCTAGATCTACTGAGAGACAGAATTTCAAACTGTGATAAAAATTTAAACTGAAATGCAGATGCTTAGTTTAATGGGTTTCTCTTACAGTACATGCCTTGTCTTACCAGTTTTGTACTATCCAAGTACAAAGGAAAACTTTCTTCCAGCTTTATTAGGAATAT
>NW_009237944.1:0-252 GCF_000690835.1 Fulmarus glacialis | reverse complement strand
AGCTGATACTCAAAATAAAAATAAAAACAGTGAGAAGCATAACCAAGGTTGTCTTTTAGTCTGTAAAAACTCCCACAAAGAAAGAGCTCTAACAAGTTAAACCAATTCTGAGTTTTGGATCTCAGGCCCAAGAGAAACCTTCAGCCCAATGAAGAAGATGATGGAAGAAGAAAAGGCAGTGGCTCAGTGCATGATTTGCCACAGTATACAGCAGGGGCATTAGCAGAAAGAGACCATTTCTGATTGAAAGCA
>NW_009237943.1:0-252 GCF_000690835.1 Fulmarus glacialis | reverse complement strand
GCTGGAGGTCTCAGGTCCAGGCGAGGCGGTGGAAGGAACCCCGGTAGAATTAGGGTGCGAAGCCGAAGGACGACCACCCCCCTTACTCTCCTGGTTTCGGGGGGTCACGGTTTTACGGGAAGAACCGGTTTCGACTGGTCTCCGCCTGATTTTACCCCGAGTGGAACCGGATCACGCCGGGACTTACAGTTGCGTGGCCGAGAACCGGCATGGACGCCATAACCGGAGTCTTCAACTTCATGTGGCTTGTGA
>NW_009237942.1:0-252 GCF_000690835.1 Fulmarus glacialis | reverse complement strand
GTTACAGGCAATTAAATAGGCCGCTTTCCTGTTTGCGTCCTGGTAGAGGAGACATGAAATTAAATGTAGAAGAGAGTTTTCAAGGTTTCTAACTTGACGCATGCCTTGCAGTACAGTTTTGGTGATGAAAAAGCAAACACAAGATGGTGTGATGTGAAGTGAAGCAGCACAGGATGTGGGTGCTTAAATAGGTCTGTCCACACAGGAGTAACGGGAATAATTTTAATATCTCAGCCTTTATACTGTGCTTTG
>NW_009237941.1:0-252 GCF_000690835.1 Fulmarus glacialis | reverse complement strand
TCATGTACAGCATGAGGAACAAGGAGATCAAGGAGGCCCTGTGGAAACTGTTTGAACATGGACTACCGCAGCATCAATAAGGTGTCCATCATCCTTAGGCTGATCCTTGGTTCCTTCACTGTCTTGTCCTCTAGGCACCTGACCAGCCCCCCCACAGCCTGGCTTTTAGCTCACTCCTGGGCTCTTCCTTCCAGGTGAACCCCCTCCAAGTTGAAGTCCCAGCTGTGGTTCTGAGGTGACATGCTGCTTGGT
>NW_009237940.1:0-252 GCF_000690835.1 Fulmarus glacialis | reverse complement strand
TTGGGAGACCAGAGGGCAGAACCGAGCCCAGGTCCAAGGCAACGGACAGGCGGACAGCACCACTCCATTCTCGCTGAGCCCCATCACCGCTCCCTACCCTCTGCCAGCCAGCCCAGGCGGCCCGGCAGCACACCGGGCCCACCGTGTGCCACACGGGCAGAGACCCAGAAGGGGCAGGGGGAGCTCAGCAGAGCCCAGCTCCTCTCCCCAGCCAGCCCAGGCCACGGCCCACACGCGTGGGCAGCCCTCCCT
>NW_009237939.1:0-252 GCF_000690835.1 Fulmarus glacialis | reverse complement strand
TTATGCACATAATTCTTTCTCTAGTCTTTCAAAATCCCTCAGAACAGCCATAGTTTTTCCTTCTCCTTTCCTTTTCTTCCCCTACCCTCATCCCCACTTGCTTTTCTTCATTATTCTTTTGTCATTCCAACCAAGAATAATAAAGGTGGTGGGCCTGGAGAATTCTTGAAATAAATGGCTTCTCCTACTGCCCCAGCTGAAGCACAATTTTGGACTTAAATCACTTGCAGATGGTGGTTTTTGCCTCTCAAC
>NW_009237938.1:0-252 GCF_000690835.1 Fulmarus glacialis | reverse complement strand
CCCTTCTGTGCTCCGGCCCCGCTGCCCCACAGCACTTTGGTTCCTCTTCTCCTTCCCTCTCCCTCCTCATCCTCACACACAAAGCCCAACATCCCCTTCCCTCTCCCCTGGCTGAGCGGTGCCTTGGAAGAGACTGAGAAAACCCTGGCAAATCCAGCCCTTCCCAACCCCGGGAAGCTTTGCCAATGCACGGGGGGTGAGGAGGACCAGGGGAGCTGATGCCCCTCCAGCCTTCCTCCCCCTCGTCCCCCC
>NW_009237937.1:0-252 GCF_000690835.1 Fulmarus glacialis | reverse complement strand
GTTTAAAATACCTGTCTTTTTTTCAGCCATTTAAAGTTTTGGCAACTGCAACTATAACTGGAAAGGCGTTAGAGGCAGATATATACAATGCAATTCCTACTGAAAAGGTGGACGGAACCTGCTGTTATGTGACTACCTATAAAGGTAATAAGGAAGATCCGTATGCAGATTTCTCATGCTGACTAGTAGCCTTGTTTTACTTAGTTTTCCCTTTTATTGTATGATTTATTGGATTACAGCTGTTGTGAATTC
>NW_009237936.1:0-252 GCF_000690835.1 Fulmarus glacialis | reverse complement strand
CCCTGGAGAAAGTTAGGACATTGTTCTGCACGCTATTGATTTTACAATGTAAAACCAAAGCGCGCTCTCCTCTTATTCAGAGCTGCTCATTCAGCCATATTAACGTTCAGATCATTTATTTTTGTATGTCTTTCAACTCTGTTTGTTGCTATCACACAAATGCAGAGTATTACATTGTAGAGAATAATTGAATCAATACAGTCATGGTACTCTGGGTCTCCCAGGCTCGCAGGAGCGCGAGCTGGCAGGAGC
>NW_009237935.1:0-252 GCF_000690835.1 Fulmarus glacialis | reverse complement strand
ATTTCCTTCACTGACGTCTCTCTCACCATTGCCTGCTTTGACTCCCGGCAGGAGGTATGCTACCTGTGTATGCAGCGGGAGGAAAGAAATCTCCGGGCATCGCTGGCTGAGGAGCGGCTCCAGAAAGAAATGGAGGAAGAGCGCATGTGGGCAGAGTACCTGGCTCGCAGGGAGAGGGCCTGGGTATGTCAAGCGGTTTAAAGCACTCCCAAACCTAACCTTTTCTGCCCACGGGGGGCCTTTTGCACAGAC
>NW_009237934.1:0-252 GCF_000690835.1 Fulmarus glacialis | reverse complement strand
GGGATGCTAATGAGGGTGGGGAACAGCCACGCTCCAGACACCCCAAGTGATCTCCAGGCTGATTTTTATGGTTCTCTGCCTCAATTCCCCCTCTCTGATGAAGATGAGTTCAGGGTGGGCTGAAGGGTACAAAGGTGCTGGGGAACCTCCGCACCCCACTGAGCCGCCCCCCAAAACCCCCATCCCGTCCCCCCAAGCCCCCATCCCGTACCTGTCGGAGGGCTGTGTCGGCCAGGGCCCGCTTGCCGCCCC
>NW_009237933.1:0-251 GCF_000690835.1 Fulmarus glacialis | reverse complement strand
TGAACCCTTTAAAGCACAATTTAGTTGTTAAAGTGCATTTGATCAGCTGGAAATGTTGTAAAAAACCTGAGCTTCTTACTACCAAATTTGTGATGTTCAATGTCAATGAAGCCGTTTACATCCTCTCCAAACTACAGTTGTTCATTGCAACACTGAATGGGCAATCTGCACAAGGAGGATGCCCCATGCAAATATCTCATGTCTTTAAAGGGAAATCCACTGACAATTCAAAGTTTAGTCTTTGAATTCTG
>NW_009237932.1:0-251 GCF_000690835.1 Fulmarus glacialis | reverse complement strand
TGATTTTGAATACATTATTCTGTTTTCCTATAGTGAGTTACTGTTCTGTGTTGTTAACTTTGTTTGAAAGAAATGAATACTCCAGTCTAAAATCTGGCAAACTGAGTGACCCAAAATGGCTGATAATTTTTCTTTTTTTTACCCTGAAAAACTTTAATTGACTCATCAGAAGCATTCCCTGCAAATATACACAGGCTCCAAAATCTAAAACAGGCAAAGTCCCAGAGAAAGAATTAGGGTGAATGGAAGAG
>NW_009237931.1:0-251 GCF_000690835.1 Fulmarus glacialis | reverse complement strand
GGAGCAGATACCCACACTGCAGGCCATGGAACCACCATTGGTCAATTACCGTTCACTAAAGAAATGCAGCCTTCTAGAACCAGTTGTAGAGGTGGCAAAGGGAACAAAGAACAAGTATCCCACATGCATAAAACACATAACACGGATTTACAACCAGTGAAGAAAAAGTAACACACAGTGTTAGCAAATACAAAAATATCGCCCAGCGCATTCAAGCTTGAGGAGGGCAAAAAACCAGCATCAAAGTCACT
>NW_009237930.1:0-251 GCF_000690835.1 Fulmarus glacialis | reverse complement strand
TTTAAGCTCTTCTAGGAAATCCCAGCTTTAAGCTTTGCTTGCGACGCTCAGCCTCGAGTCTTTCTAGGAAAGCCAGGTTTAAGCCCCGCTCAGGCTTAGGCTGCCGCTGGTTGCAACGGCAGCCCCGTGCCCTCCCCAGCAGCACCCCAAAGCACCCCCCTGCCCCCCCAAAAGCCGAGGTGACCCCAAAAGCGCCGCAGGGGAGAGGACTAAGACCAAGCCTAAGACCTGGCTTTGCGGAGCCACTCACC
>NW_009237929.1:0-251 GCF_000690835.1 Fulmarus glacialis | reverse complement strand
GCCCTCGTTTCAGCCCTTCGCTGAGCCTTTCCTGTCTCTCTGTCCCGCAGGTAGTCATCCGGAGACGTCCCCTCTTCTACACCGTCAACCTGCTGCTCCCCAGCATCTTCCTGATGGTCATGGACATCGTGGGCTTCTACCTACCTCCCAACAGTGGCGAGAGGGTCTCTTTCAAGATCACCCTCCTGCTGGGCTACTCGGTTTTCCTCATCATCGTATCCGACACGCTGCCAGCTACGGCGGTCGGCACC
>NW_009237928.1:0-251 GCF_000690835.1 Fulmarus glacialis | reverse complement strand
AATCCTTAACGAGAGCAACCAAAGGAACCGTCAGCAAATTAGGGCTCTGCACATGCCAACATCCGGTCAAGGGGCTGCAGGCACACGTGTACCTTTCCCATGACTTCCTCCATTCCCTCCAGAGCCTGAAGAAATGGGAAGACAAGCACTGATTGGGAAGCCTCCAGCTCCTCCAGTGCAGAGCCTGGCCTGCCTCCTGCTCCTCCACTTCCCAGTCTTGCCTGCTTCCCGTTCCTTCAGTTTACAAGTTG
>NW_009237927.1:0-251 GCF_000690835.1 Fulmarus glacialis | reverse complement strand
AGACCACAGGGACAATTGTTTATTACTCGCCCGCACCGAAAGGCTTCATCCTAACGAGGCATCTTCCCTCTGGCCTCTCCCCACGTACAGCCCCCGCAATTTCCTGGTGCGGGTGGACCAGGTGGCACCTTGGGGACCAGGACAGGGGCACACAGCCCTGCAAGTCACCCAGGGGCTATCGGGGCCTCGCACATTCCCCACCTCCCTCCCAGCCCCACCACAAAATACAATTTAAAAAAAAAAAAAAATGA
>NW_009237926.1:0-251 GCF_000690835.1 Fulmarus glacialis | reverse complement strand
TTGGTGACGCTGGGATGCTGGCACGGCTCTGCAAGCTCCAGCAGCTCTCTCAGAGCATCCAGCCTTTCCAGTGGCCCAGGGAGGGTGACAAGGGGACACTTTTTCACTCCCCTTTCCAGGAATGAGGTCGGAGCATCCAAGGAAGCTGCTCAGAGTTGGGATCAAAGCAAAGGGGGGTGGGTTTGGGTTTTTTTAATGCAATCCATGGCACCGCTTCCCCTGGCTGTGTCTTGGGGTTCAGGGGCTGCGGG
>NW_009237925.1:0-251 GCF_000690835.1 Fulmarus glacialis | reverse complement strand
GATCTCCAGAGGTTCCTGCCAACCTCAACCGTTGTCTCATTCTGGGACTCTGTGATTCCCAGCTTCAGATTGCAGTACTGATATGAAATCTTCCCTTTTCCACCTATCTCTTGGGCTGTGTTGCAGAAGGGACTTTCTGAAGAAGGAAAGATATGCTCTGGCATATGCCAGCTTAGGAAGGATCCCACCTTGCTAGGACTCACCCTCCTGTGAGCTGAATATGTCTTGCTTAAGGAACTGTGCCGCCAACT
>NW_009237924.1:0-251 GCF_000690835.1 Fulmarus glacialis | reverse complement strand
ACCGGCGCTGTCCCGCTCCTCCTCCGCCTCGGCCAGCCGCCGGCCCAGGCTGCCCACCTGCACCCGCAGCTCCTCCTGGGGCGAGAAAACGGGGTGAGAAAGGGGCTTTTTGGGGACGACGAGGAGGGGAGGGGAAGTGGGGGCGTACCCGCTCCCGCTGTGTGTCCTGCAGCTCGCGCAGGAAATCCCGCAGGGCTGCCCGCACCGCCTCGGGCTCGGTCGCTGAATCGGGCTCCAGGGATGAGCCGGGG
>NW_009237923.1:0-251 GCF_000690835.1 Fulmarus glacialis | reverse complement strand
CATTAAAAACCAGCATACAGCTCTGCCCCATGTCTGTGCCTTCCCGGGGCTCCTGGTCCCCTCTCCCCTCCCCGGCCAGCTCCCCTTGCCCCGGTTGTCACCCTGGGGCTGCACGGAGCCGCCTGACGTGAGCCCTGCCCCGGGGAACAGGGGGAGCCCAGCAGGTCTGAACCTGGTCCCATTCAGCCAATGTCCCATTCAGTGAGCAGACAGGACCGCACACGCCCTTCGTGTGCAGTGCCTCCCATGTG
>NW_009237922.1:0-251 GCF_000690835.1 Fulmarus glacialis | reverse complement strand
CTGCCCCGTCTTGGGGTGCACTGGTGGCCTTGGGCTGCAAGACTTGGGGTGCCAACCCACTTCCCGAGTAAGCCCCCCTTGTTTCTTCCCCCCCCAGAACATCAACGACACCATGACAGTCCTCCCCAAGCTCTCGACGGGGCTGGACGTCAACGTGAGGTTCACGGGCGTCTCGGACTTCGAGTACACGCCCGAGTGCATCGTCTTCGACCTCCTCAACGTCCCGCTCTACCACGGCTGGCTGGGGGGGC
>NW_009237921.1:0-251 GCF_000690835.1 Fulmarus glacialis | reverse complement strand
ACCTCGGCTCCGTGAGCCGCACCGGGGGTAACCCCCATGAAAATGGGCAGCGGCGTCCCGTGCAACAGCTGGTGCCTTGCGAGAGTCACCGCAAGGTTTGGGGGCTTGGGAGAGGGTGCAAGCGCCAGCGTATTTTTGCACTGGTAGACGAGCAAGCAATTTGCAGGAATCGGTTTGCAGGCTTTCCACTTACATGATCTCCTTCCTCCTGCAGTGAATACCTGGCGGCGTAACGTCGATGGCCAGGATCA
>NW_009237920.1:0-251 GCF_000690835.1 Fulmarus glacialis | reverse complement strand
TGTGTAGAGAGAGCATATGAAGAATGTGTGTATACATGTGTTTATATACAAGATGTATATAATATATAGCATATATCTTATACAAAGTACAGTGTATATAATATATAATGGGGAGAAGCAAGAAAGAGAGTAAGAGTATATATAGAGAGTTTGTGTTTTTATATATTTATAGTATAGAGAGAGCTATATACTCTATATAGTATATATGTACACTGTGTCTTTGTATAGCTAATATATATTCTATGTATATT
>NW_009237919.1:0-251 GCF_000690835.1 Fulmarus glacialis | reverse complement strand
GTTGCCTTTGACATCCCTCGCCAGATTCAACTTCAACTTTGGCTTTCCTAACTTCATTTCTGCCTGCTCAGACAGTGTCTTTATATTCCTCCCAGATTACCTGTCCCTGCTTCCACGTTGTTTATACTTCCTTTTTATGTTTAAGCTTGTCAGAAGCTCCTTGTTCATCCATGTAAGCCTCCTGGCATTTCTGCCTGACTTCCTGCTTGTTGAGATAGACTGCTGTTGAGCTTGGAGGAGGTGATCCTTGA
>NW_009237918.1:0-250 GCF_000690835.1 Fulmarus glacialis | reverse complement strand
CTGTGTGTCATGGGGAAATTTGTGTTTACAATTAGGTTTTATGCGTTCAAAGAGATTTCTCAATGCAGTTCACCAAGGTCACATTAAATTAGCCAAGTCCATCCATTCAGTATTTAATTGCCTGTACTGTAGCACAAATGTGAGAGAAAGCGCCAATCTCATGGACTGTATTTAAGGGAGTTTTATCAAGAATTGCTTAAGTACATTAAGTTTTACTTGAAAACAGATTTTTGGAATTTCAGGATGCATT
>NW_009237917.1:0-247 GCF_000690835.1 Fulmarus glacialis | reverse complement strand
CCAGCATGAAGCCAGACCCCCACACACACATCGAGCCGCACCAGAATAACGGACTTTTTGCAGCGCTTCTCGCCGCTTCGAGGATGTGGGCTGCGAGGTGGCTGTCACCCTTTCCTGCTAACCCAGGGCACGGCTGAGCGAAGCGGGGAGATGCAGGTGCCCGGCCGGGGAGCTCACCTTCCCCCTTGGTCCGCCGGTAGGTGAAGAAGAGCACGAGCAAAGCAACCAGCACGAAAACGGCAGGGGC
>NW_009237916.1:0-245 GCF_000690835.1 Fulmarus glacialis | reverse complement strand
CTGTGCTCTGTGCAGGCAGTTGTTTTCCAGGGGATTATTTTGGCTTTGCATGTAGCTCTTAGCCAGAGCTCTACAGCTGCGGATTTAAACCGTGTGTAGCACTACGAGCGCTAGCCTCCGTACCCAGCGCGGTGCCACTGTGAAGGCACGCATCTCAAATCTCTTGAGAAATCACACTGGTACCATTTAAACTCTTGCAGCTTTCTTGTGTGTGGGCGCGGGTCAGGCCCCGGGTGGGTGGGGAG
>NW_009237915.1:0-250 GCF_000690835.1 Fulmarus glacialis | reverse complement strand
AGTGGTTTACACCTTAATTGCTGACAAAATGGAAGTCCCTGCCTGATCGGTCAGGCTATAGAACCACTGGACTAAAGAAAGATGCGTATTAATGATACAGAGACTAAATGTATGTGGACTATTTAAAAAAACCCAGTAATCGTATATAAACTTCTTTAACTTTCCTTTTGGTGGCTGCCTTTAGCGCTGATGTTCAGGGTGTGGGTGTTGGGGGGGTCTGGCAGGACGGCACCAAAACTGTCCCCTGCGC
>NW_009237914.1:0-251 GCF_000690835.1 Fulmarus glacialis | reverse complement strand
GCAGGAGCCTGGATGCAGTGACCTTGTGGGAACAGTCTCCATGTCCTGCAGCGAGAGATGACATTAACACTTGGACCACTTGCGTCTGGAAAAGTGCCCCGGGAGGGATTTACCTTTTCTGGTTTTACCATTCTGAATGCAGGTGACAGGGTCTGAATCAGACTATCACTATGTCCACATCTTTCCTCACGTGACAGGCAACCATCATTGAGGAAGGCTGCCCAGCATCTTCCTGCTCTGTGCTCCAGAGG
>NW_009237913.1:0-251 GCF_000690835.1 Fulmarus glacialis | reverse complement strand
CCCAGCCCCTGAGCATCCTGGTGGCCCTCCCCTGGATTTGCTCCAGTAGGTCAATATCCTTCTTGTACTGGGGAGCTCAAGACTAGTCTCCCAAGTGCTAAATGGAGGGGAGCAATCACCTCCCTGGACCTGCTGGCATTACTCTGGCTGGTACAGCCCAGGATGCCCAGGCTGACTTTCTCCCCTGCAAAAACACACTGCAGATTCATGTTTAACTTGTCCACTGGGATCCCAGGTCCTTTTCTGCAAAG
>NW_009237912.1:0-249 GCF_000690835.1 Fulmarus glacialis | reverse complement strand
CCAGCAGCTGCAGCGAGGGGTGCCCCTCGCCTCCCCTCCCTCACCCCCGACAGGTCCCGGTGGCCCGGGGTGGCCATCCTGCCCGGCCTGGCAGCCAGCTAGGGACAGCCCGGGATGGCTCTCCGCTTCTGGCCATGGAGCCGTCACTGGCCAGTTGGAAGCTTTGCAGGATAAAGGCTTTTCATTGCTGCCCGTGTCTGCCAACTCCTATTGCAATTAAAGGGTAATCTTTTCTAAATGGTGCTAAAT
>NW_009237911.1:0-250 GCF_000690835.1 Fulmarus glacialis | reverse complement strand
AAGACTTAAGAACATAGCACTAACATTTCGAAGGAGCAGGAGTCCTGACAACGTCTTCTTGTAAAGCTTCAAAAGTCATACCACACTGCACATGTGTATAAGCGAGCAAATACAACCTGTCAGTATGAACTTTGTGAAAAAAACACTAGTACCACATTACAAGAAACACTCATCCAGGTGACACTCTCCCATCAGTCACTTGTATTAATAGTGTTGTGTTGCCTTAACTGTATTTGGCTTCAGTCCTGAC
>NW_009237910.1:0-251 GCF_000690835.1 Fulmarus glacialis | reverse complement strand
GCCCTGAGGCACCTTGATGCCCCCCTGCCTGGCACGGTCCCATGGGATACGGCCCCGTGGCACAGTGCTCCGTAGCCCTGGAGTCAGGGGAAGAGCAAGGGGTGCCCGGCAGAGACCCGCGGGACATGTCCCCCGCCAGCTCTCGGCTCCCGGCTTGGCCAGGCATTACTGGCCCCTGCAACAGTGATGGGCTGGGGAACAGCCCTCCCGGGCAGGAGCAGCCCCCCTCGCCGTACAAATGGCCATGCTGG
>NW_009237909.1:0-248 GCF_000690835.1 Fulmarus glacialis | reverse complement strand
GGGCCGGGGGGGACACGGGGGACCAGGACCCCCCCGCTGACGGCCCCCGGCCCCTTCCCGCCCCGTCGCAGATCATGGACTCGCAGATCTCGAAGCAGGCCCTGAGCGAGATCGAGGGGCGGCACAAGGACATCGTGCGGCTGGAGAGCAGCATCAAGGAGCTCCACGACATGTTCGTCGACATCGCCATGCTGGTGGAGAACCAGGTACGGGCTGCGCGGGGACGAGCAGGGACCTGTGCATGGGCT
>NW_009237908.1:0-249 GCF_000690835.1 Fulmarus glacialis | reverse complement strand
GTAGGGAAAAACGATTGCCCATTTGATCAAACTTGGCCAAAGGGTACCTTCAGTAAAATGTGTTTATCTGCACTGCAAAAGGGGGTATAATTTCATTTGGCTCTGTATTAGGAACCATTTGCTTGCCACCCTTTGTCCTGGGTTCAGTTTTGGTTTTTACTGGTCCAACATGACTTCAGCACATCTTTTCTAAGAATCTGCCTACATGTGTTTCTTAGGATTGTTTTGTGGAGAACTCCGTATACTACC
>NW_009237907.1:0-249 GCF_000690835.1 Fulmarus glacialis | reverse complement strand
ATGAGTAAGATCACAGATTTCTTTTGTTGTCCCCAGCTGAACAAACCAGGCACCTTTTGTATGACTAGTTTCGTGTTAAAGGCATTTGAAAGCCCAAAATGAAGCTGAAACTTTTGCCTTTGGAATTCCTTCTCAAATGCTTTACCACTATACATCTTGCATGTCTTTTCATATCATAATAATGAGAATCGTGAGTTAGGAATTAACTATTAAACTGTATGGTTTTCTGAAAACTCCTCTGGCTATAAA
>NW_009237906.1:0-251 GCF_000690835.1 Fulmarus glacialis | reverse complement strand
ACAGAAGGGACTGAATCCACATCTCTCACCTCCTGAAAAATCCTCTGCATCCATGGGCTGCCAAGCATAAAGGTTTCCACTTGACAAACCAATTTCTCCTCTTTACCCAAAATCCTTTCCAAATCTCCAGCTGAAGCTCTTCAGCTAACCTGATTCAAATTTGCTAAGTGCTTTGAATCAAACAAACCCATGTTTTTAATTAATAGTTTACACTGGAAACATACCATTCAGGTCTACCTTGTAGTTTCTGG
>NW_009237905.1:0-250 GCF_000690835.1 Fulmarus glacialis | reverse complement strand
CTCATCGACAGATGAGCCTGGCGGTTTGGACAGCCCAGAAGGATCCCTTTCTGTTTGGTGGCCGCTGAACCCAGAAGCCCAGCAGAGCTCAGGCTGCCACAGCTCCATGCCCCCAGGCCCAGCCAACAGCGAGGCTGAGCATGCCTCCCAGCAGGCACACACACCCAAATCCATGTCTACAACCTGTATACACATGGCCGACCACACCGATCAACGCAGGCAGTGGGCACTGACTTGCATACCCTCACAC
>NW_009237904.1:0-251 GCF_000690835.1 Fulmarus glacialis | reverse complement strand
AGCCAGAGCGATCCTGTACCCAGCTCCTCGCAGGGCTTCCCGCAGCACAGCCTGCAGAGAGGAAATGTCTTTCCACACTGTTGGCCCTACCTGGCCAAGCCACTGCACGGACGTGGTGCGATGCTTTCCCAGCGCTAAAGCTACGTCATCTGTTCAGGGACCCGTTTCACACCTCATCTACCAAGGATGCGAGTTGTTCACAGCATTATCCTTGGACCCTTCTCTCCAACAGGAGCAGGCCATGTATTTCA
>NW_009237903.1:0-247 GCF_000690835.1 Fulmarus glacialis | reverse complement strand
ACCTTAACATACCTAATGCTTTCCAAGATCAGACTTGTCTGATATTCAGCCCTGTATGTTGTGATGCAGAGACCCAGGCAGTTTACATGGCATCTCTCATGACTTTGTCATATCTCCCATCAGCTGTGGAGAGACTAAAACAGAACAGACCTCACCAACAGCCAAATCCAACTGCAAAACCCATCTGAGTAAGGCTCATGAACCTGCCTCCCTTTCCTAACCATCCCCTGGTCCCAAAACTTTAGAA
>NW_009237902.1:0-251 GCF_000690835.1 Fulmarus glacialis | reverse complement strand
GGGGTCTGGCAGCTCGAGCACAGGTACGGCGTGGGACCGGGGGGGATGGACGGGGTGGCCCCAGCTTTCCTGCTCCCCCGTGGGACCCGCAGCCGGAGCAGCACCGGCCTGCGGGAGGGGGGCACCGAGACCCCCAGAGCAGAGCCCTGGGGCCAGGGAGGTGGCCCTGGGTGACAGTGTCTCTTCCTCCCGTCCCTGCAGTGATCACCGCCTAACCGTTTAGCGAGGGGCCGGCTGGAGGAGGCTGGGAG
>NW_009237901.1:0-250 GCF_000690835.1 Fulmarus glacialis | reverse complement strand
TGATGATTAGTCTTCTGAGAGAGTGGCTTGCTTTCTTTGGTTGAGATGTTTCTACTCTGATGTTCAAGTTAGTGAGTGATTCCTTTAATCATCTATAAACAAAACGGCAAGTGTTGACATTGACCATCAACAGAGATTGCTACGAGTTCTTTGTTTTTCCGCTGAAGTCAGGTTGGTTCTAACATGGTACACATAGATTGGAGCTTTGAAGTGGCTGACAGTTTGGGGTTTATGGTTTGTGAATTCCAGG
>NW_009237900.1:0-250 GCF_000690835.1 Fulmarus glacialis | reverse complement strand
GGATGGTGCCCTTATGTGCCACAACATTCCTGCAGCCTCCAAAGCTCATTTCCAGGAGGGGACTCAATTTCTCAGCTCAGGTTTTAAATCTGCTTTCAAGGCACCTGCACATTTTCACTCTGGATTTCTGTGCAGCAGCAAGTAGGGAGTTGCCATTTCTGTTTTACACTACTGACCAGCTGCCAGCCTGCAAGCCACCCATCTGGTGTCACGAGAGGTAAGAACCTGATTTATTAATTCTTAGAGGGCA
>NW_009237899.1:0-251 GCF_000690835.1 Fulmarus glacialis | reverse complement strand
GCCCACGCAGCATGGCCAGCGTCCGCGCCTCCACCTGCAAGGCAGCCAGTGGGCAATGGCGGCCCTGGGGTGTGATCCTCCCCCTGCCAGCCCGGCCTGGAGCCCCGTACCTTGGTGTCCTCCATGGGCACAGCCCCCTCACCCCATGCCTCAGTGTCCCCCACGGGTACCCCCGCCCCATACCTCGCTCTCCTCCATGGGCACAGCATCCTGCTGGCTCCACTCCAGCCACATGTGGTGGAGATGCTGCC
>NW_009237898.1:0-250 GCF_000690835.1 Fulmarus glacialis | reverse complement strand
GTGTCACCCCACCCCGGTGTCACCCCACCCTGGTGTTATCTCTCCTTGGTGTCACCTCACCCTGGTGTCCCCTCACGGTGTCACCCAACCCTGGTGTCACCTGTCATTGATGTCACCCATCCTTGATGTCACCCGTCCTTGGTGTCACCCCATCCCCATGTCCCTGTACCCTGATGTCCCCCCGAGGTCCCCATCCCCAGGAGGGTCCTTGTCCCCGCAGCCCCCAGCACCCACCCGGGGGGGGTCCCTG